>NW_003298949.1:0-12293 GCF_000151645.1 Tuber melanosporum
CCCTAACCCTAACCCTAACCCTAACCCTAACCCTAACCCTAACCCTAACCCTAACCCTAACCCTAACCCTAACCCTAACCCTAACCCTAACCCTAACCCTAACCCTAACCCTAACCCTAACCCTAACCCTAACCCTAACCCTAACCCTAACCCTAACCCTAACCCTAACCCTAACCCTAACCCTAACCCTAACCCTAACCCTAACCCTAACCCTAACCCTAACCCTAACCCTAACCCTAACCCTAACCCTAACCCTAACCCTAACCCTAACCCTAACCCTAACCCTAACCCTAACCCTAACCCTAACCCTAACCTTTAACCCTACGAAGACAACGGCTTTGAAACCCGTTGAACAAAGTGGAATGGTAAGGAGAAATCCCTTCGCCCAATCTGCAAGTAGACTTGATCGATACGATGTTGACGGATGGCATCCCCAGGGATCCCACCGCCATTAAGGTGGTTAACTACGTCCATAAGACGGTTTAGCCCGCCTGATTATAAGTCCGTTTTACCTCACTGGAGGCGAATCATTAGGTTGGTTCGGACGGCAGCTTCAGGTATGATGGAGACGACACCAATCGTTACATCATCATGTATCAGTCACTACTACCCATCTCTGGTAAGAGAACAGCTCGGCCATGGAGTGAAATCCTGACCCTAGCCTAACCCTAACCCGAACCCTAACCCTAACCCGAACCCTAACCCGAACCCCTAACCCTAACCGGCTAGTGTGGCTAAGCGGTGTGGCGCTGTGGCGTTGTGGCGCAGTCACGTGAGTGGCTGAGCTGTGGCACTGTGGCGGCGTGGCGGTGGCGTGTGGCGGTGGCTCATGAGCACGTGATGGCATCACGTGGTGGCTGGTACATGGGGCTGAAATCTCTTGGCGCGCCACTTCCGTAATAGGAAGGTCGTACCCACTTTCCGAAATAGGAAATTTTCCGTAATAGGAAATATTTCCGTTTTAGGTAAGTGTCCCGATTTGGAAGTTGTCTAGACTAATCCGGTACACACCTCGGCTATGCACGGATGAGCTCGTACATATGCGCATGCAGGCATGCATGCGCGTTGTCCTAGTAGGGATGATCCTAGTACGCGCATATGTCGGAACGTATGACTACCTATTCTGGCAAGCCTTCCGGTTCCGGCTTACTTGCAGGATGCATGCATGACGGCACGCACACCGATAAATCGGTGTGCCACACCTCGCTTGGAATACGAGGTCGCCGACGCACAACTATTTGCCTCACACCCTCCCACGAGCGGCGAGCGCAAATTTTCGCATCACACCACTAGCGATTTAACGACTTTACTGCGTTTCTCGCGACGGGCGCTCAGGGTCAAACCCACGCCCCCGTCTTCCACACCCGATGGACTTTCATCCACCATCATCTACGGGGAAAGGTATAAGTATCACCCTTCTCCCCCCGTCCTGACGAGTTGATCATAGGTCAACGAAACAAACGATCAATCTCTTTTGATTATTGTCGACACTTTGTTTCACGATTACAACAACTCTCACGTCCTCTTCCCATCAGCACAGCTGTCCGCCCGGCAAGAGAATCGCCTCGCTCGCTTCGCTCGCTCGGCTCACCCTAACCCTAACCCTAACCCCTAACCCTAACCGGCTAGTGTGGCTAGGCGGTGTGGCGCTGTGGCGTTGTGGCGCAGTCACGTGAGTGGCTGAGCTGTGGCGTTCGTGGCGGCGTGGCGGTGGCGTGTGGCGGTGGCTCATGGGCACGTGATGGCGTCACGTGGTGGCTGGTACATGGGGCTGAAATCTCTTGGCGCGCCACTTCCGTAATAGGAAGGTCGTACCCACTTTCCAAAATAGGAAGTTTTCCATAATAGGAAATATTTCCGTTTTAGGTAAGTGTCCCGATTTGGAAGTTGTCTAGACTAATCCGGTACACACCTCGGCTATGCACGGATGAGCTCAAACGATCAATCTCTTTTGATTATTGTCGACACTTTGTTGCAACGATACCACCAACTCTCACGTCCCCTTCCCATCAGCACAGCTGTCCGCCCGGCTAGAGAATCGCCTCGCTCGCTTCGCTCGCTCGGCTCACCCGAACCCCTAACCCTAACCGGCTAGTGTGGCTAGGCGGTGTGGCGCTGTGGCGTTGTGGCGCAGTCACGTGAGTGGCTGAGCTGTGGCGTTGTGGCGGTGTGGCGGTGGCGTGTGGCGGTGGCTCATGGGCACGTGATGGCGTCACGTGGTGGCTGGTACATGGGGCTGAAATCTCTTGGCGCGCCACTTCCGTAATAGGAAGGTCGTACCCACTTTCCGAAATAGGAAATTTTCCGTAATAGGAAATATTTCCGTTTTAGGTAAGTGTCCCGATTTGGAAGTTGTCTAGACTAATCCGGTACACACCTCGGCTATGCACGGATGAGCTCGTGCATATGCGCATGCAGGCATGCATGCGCGTTGCCCCAGTAGGAATAATTTTAGTACGCGCATATGCGGAAAGATGATTACCTAGTTGGGCAAGCCTTCCGGTTCCGGCTTACTTGCAGGATGCATGCATGACGGCACGCACACCGATAAATCGGTGTGCCACACCTCGCTTGGAATACGAGGTCGCCGACGCACAACTATTTGCCTCACACCCTCCCACGAGCGGCGAGCGCAAATTTTCGCATCACACCACTAGCGATTTAACGACTTTACTGCGTTTCTCGCGACGGGCGCTCAGGGTCAAACCCACGCCCCCGTCTTCCACACCCGATGGACTTTCATCCACCATCATCTACGGGGAAAGGTATAAGTATCACCCTTCTCCCCCCGTCCTGACGAGTTGATCATAGGTCAACAAAACAAACGATCAATCTCTTTTGATTATTGTCGACACTTTGTTTCACGATTACACCAACTCTCACGTCCTCTTCCCATCAGCCCAGCTGTCCGCCCGGCTAGAGAATCGCCTCGCTCGCTTCGCTCGCTCGGCTCACCCTAACCCTAACCCTAACCCCTAACCCTAACCGGCTAGTGTGGCTAGGCGGTGTGGCGCTGTGGCGTTGTGGCGCAGTCACGTGAGTGGCTGAGCTGTGGCGTTGTGGCGGCGTGGCGGTGGCGTGTGGCGGTGGCTCATGGGCACGTGATGGCGTCACGTGGTGGCTGGTACATGGGGCTGAAATCTCTTGGCGCGCCACTTCCGTAATAGGAAGGTCGTACCCACTTTCCGAATTAGGAAATTTTCCGTAATAGGAAATATTTCCGTTTTAGGTAAGTGTCCCGATTTGGAAGTTGTCTAGACTAATCCGGTACACACCTCGGCTATGCACGGATGAGCTCGTGCATATGCGCATGCAGGCATGCATGCCCGTTGCCCTAGTAGGGATGATCCTAGTACGCGCATATGCGGAACGATGACTACCTATTCTGGCAAGCCTTCCGGTTCCGGCTTACTTGCAGGATGCATGCATGACGGCACGCACACCGATAAATCGGTGTGCCACACCTCGCTTGGAATACGAGGTCGCCGACGCACATCTAAATTGCCTCACACCCTCCCACGAGCGGCGACGCAATTTTTCGCATCACACCACTAGCGATTTGACGACTTTATTGCGTCTCTCGCGACGGGCGCTCAGGGTCAAACCCACGCCCCCGTCTTCCACACCCGATGGACTTTCATCCACCATCATCTCCGGGGAAAGGTATAAGTATCACCCTTCTCCCCCCGTCCTGACGAGTTGATCATAGGTCAACAAAACAAACGATCAATCTCTTTTGATTATTGTCGACACTTTGTTTCTCACGATTCCACAACTCTCACGTCCCCTTCCCATCAGCCCAGCTGTCCGCCCGGCTAGAGAATCGCCTCGCTCGCTTCGCTCGCTCGGCTCACACGCAAATTTTCGCATCACACCACCAGCGATTTTACGACTTAATTGCGTATCTCGCGACGAGCGCTCAGGGTCAAACCCATGCCCTCGCCTTCCACAACCGATGGACTTTCATCCACCATCACCTACGGGGAAAGGTATAAGTATCGCCCTTCTCCCCCCGTCCTGACGAGTTGATCATAGGTCAACAAAACAAACGATCAATCTCTTTTGATTATTGTCGACACTTTGTTTCCCACGACACCACAACTCTCACGTCCCCTTCCCATCAGCACAGCTGTCCGCCCGGCTAGAGAATCGCCTCGCTCGCTTCGCTTGCTCGGCTCACCCGATTTAACGACTTTACTGCGTTTCTCGCGACGAGCACTCAGGGTCAAACCCACGCCCTCGTCTTCCACACCGGATGGACTTTCATCAACCATCATCTTCGGGGAAAGGTATAAGTATCGCCCTTCTCCCCCCGTCCTGACGAGTTGATCATAGGTCAACAAAACAAACGATCAATCTACTTTGATTATTGTCGACACTTTGTTTCACGATTACAGCAACTCTCACGTCCCCTTCCCATCAGCACAGCTGTCCGCCCGGCTCACCCTAAATAACTTCCCACAAGCCCTTTATTCTAAGTCATTCCTTCAACACCTATATATTATCCCTCTTTCTCCTCATTCTAGCACAAGTTACTTTAAGCTGTTCAGGGTAGTTTCATATGAAAACCCACGTCGAGTCGTGGATGAGGTTGAAAATGAGATCCGGAACTGCTAGCATGTTAGATTTATACAATCAGTAAGGAGCCTGCCACTACTACTTCATATATGTGTATGTCCACATCAGTCATAGCTCATATCAGTATCTCCCGATCTCACCTTCCGCCAATTCAGTGAGCATAGGCGCCGCCCAGTAGCACAGCAATTTCCTAGTGGTGGTTAATTTTTTCCGCTGGCAAAGCTTGTGCCGGGAAAAACTTACCTAACCGCGTGTACAGTACCCCACCAGGGAATAGCGTACTGTAAGGTACTCTCAACCCCACCTTGACTACCGCCCATCCATCCACCCATCACCGCTTCCCCACCCCCCCAAATTCCATTCATATCACACCAACTGGCGCCCGAAATCAACTCTCACGCAGCCAAAACCTGACCAAATGTTCCCACAGCAGCAGAGTCCCCGGAAATAAAAAAAACCTGAGCAGAACAAGCAATTAGCTCCGCTTCAACCCAAGATGACAACATCCGAAAACAGAGTGACAAAAGAAAACAAAGCCCAGGCACATACATTCATCCCAAGCCGGTACTTCCCCCGCAGGGAATACAAAACTCGAACAGGAGGAGACCCACTCCCGTGTCAGACAATAAGTCAGCCATCCTCCCGAGGCTTAGGCGCGAGTGATTATTCATGACCGCACTACTGGAAACTTGTTTTACAAGTATCGTATTTTTCTTTCGTCGAGTGTTGAGCCCACCAGCTCTTTCGGTGGGCCAAACTACTCGCCCGCCCCATTTGGCTATTCCCCCGTAGCGCCGGACGCGTGATGGGGGGACCCGATTTACTGAATTCCACTATACTTGTCAGCCCTTTCGATCCCGGATCTTGGCCCATTTCCGCTGTTTTCGTTCACTGGAGAATTTCCTTCCATCCCAGGTGTACCCTTCCGGGCTAGGGCTCCTGGATGCACTACGATACTGAAACGCCGTACTTGGGTTCGCTTGGAGGGTGAATACAGTGTGATTGTCTAACCGGGTTTTATTGTTTATTCATGAATTCATTTATTCACTTCTTGTGGGACTAGATTCTTCGGCTACCGAGCACATATCCCCTGCAAAAGCATGAGATAAAAGCGTAAGACCAAGGGTAGAAATCTCTTCACAAACCAAACCATTAACAACGACCTCAAGGGAAAAAACAATTCATAACAGTGCGTTACTATGTACTCCCCCTCCACCAATTATTGACAAACCCCCCTAATAGCCTCACAAACCAACCCAGCCACGACACCCCTCGCGACCCCCTCCTCCTGTAGTGCATCAAACATGAAAGCACAACACTCCGCGCTCGCACCCCCACCCATAACCCCCCTCAGCGCTTCCGGCAATCCTCGTTCGCGCACCAACATGCGTGCCTTCTCCCTCTTACTCTCCTCCCCCTCTTCCCCCCGCTCCGCCACTTTGACGGACGCCTGCCAGCCCTCAAATTCTTCCTTCGTCATGAACGCGCTTTCCCGGATCTTGCGTATATAGGATGCTACCGCTTCGTCTTTGGTATTCGCCTCTATGACGGTTTCCTGGATCAGCACGCGGATGGATTCTAGAGATGCGTTGCCGGGCCGGAGGAGGATTGACTTTGCCACGTTTAAGAGCGAGCGGCGGAAAATCCAGGCTGATGAGAGGGTGTACAGTTCTGAGATTATGGCGAAGATGATTTCTACGACGAACTGGGCCTCAGTGGGGGAGAGTGGGGATGTGGGTTTTTTCCCTGGAGAGGGTTCGGGGGGTGGGGTTGTTGCCGTTTCCGGTGGTAAGGATGTAGCGGTGATGGTTTGGGGGTGGGCTATTGTTTGCAGGTTTGATGCACTGCTGCTGGTTGAGAGTAAGCTTGGGTTTGGCTGTAGCATGGAGGAAGTGGAATTCGCGCGTAGGCTAGAGAGTGTGATGCCAGAGTCGGAGTCATGATCATAGTCGTCTGGCATATCACTCGGTGGTGGCGGGAGGTTGAGCATCTCCCGGCCATCGACGCCAGGCATTTCTGTCATGCTTTGTCTAGCACTCGTTCTCCGAGGTGGTAATTCTGGCCTATCCTCTGCAGGTTCTTCAACGATAGAAGACGGGTGCGGTGGGAGCGTTGGGTTTTGTGTTTCGAATGCTAAAGTTACGAAGTCCGCTTCTGGTGATCCGTTGAGCGTTGTAGTAGATCCTGAGCGTTCGTGGGTGGTGGGTTGGGTGAAACTTAGGCTTTCCACCGAGGTTCTAGACGTTGTCCCATTTTGTGGAGAGTTGTTCCCGTACTCTGAGGGTAGTTGTAGGGTGACACTTGATGTGGATGCTCGCTTAATACCAACACCATTCCGAAATACCCCGCCAAAGAGGGCTTTTCCGCCTTCTGCAGCCCCCTGCGGTGCTTTAGTCAATGCATCCAACATTCCTCCGCCGACCTTTGCGAGTGCCTGAGGGTTTGGCCAGGCCTTCCCTAGCCTTGCAAATCCTCCTTGACCGGTATTCCCCGACTCAGTGGTTGCGTTGTCCTTCTCCCAGAACCTCTTCATCCCTTCGCACTCGGCCAGACCATGTATCTTTAACGCAGAGCTCAGGTATTTTTCCAAACCTGCCCTTAGCGATTCCTTTGTCTGCCCCCTCCAAGCCGGCAGGTCAGAGAATCCGACAACGCCAGAGATTTTGGATATCCGCGACAGAACCTCGTGCAATGCCTCAAAATCGGGGTATTTCCTGGTAACTATCCAACCGGGAATGGAACTGGAGGCAGGTTCGATCTGCAAAAGATATATTGAGCTGGTAGGTTTTGAGCGAAGTAGTTTGTCGGCGCCGCCTGTGACGGGTGTGAGGTCTGAGAGCTCGACACGCGCACGGAAAAAGATTTCCTGGGGTTCCGCGGCCGGTACGACGAGTTGATCGAAAGAAGTGAATGCTCCCGATCGTGGCGGAGGTGTCGGTGGCTTTTCCTCTTCTTCCGTACTGGGCTCTTCTGGAATTTCGGGAGGTAGCGAAGACGATGAAACGCCCTTACTATCGAACGACATCCTAACAGGGCTCTCCGTTACACCATCTTTTAATACCCCATTCGCTGTAGTTGCAGGCGACGCTCCAACCTCCATGGAGTTCCGCACTGCTTTCGCTTCATTCTCTGCGATCATCTTTGATAATTCTTGAGCCTCCTTCATTGCTTTCTCCATTTCCTCCTCCGCTCGGCTCAGCCGCTTCTGTTTCGCGAGCTGTTCGGTTACAGCTGCACCCTCATCCGAGCCCTCAATCGCACCAATATCTATCTTCTGCAATATCTCCGGCTGTGTCTCTGCCTCCAACAAATAAATTATCCAATCATTAATAAAGTCAGCTCTTGAGCACTTTTCTACCGTCTTCTCTAATACCGCACTAGCCAATATCTCCGTTAAGAAAGTCCGTACGGAAGTGCAATTGACAGCTTCCGCAGGAAGAAATGTGTGGAGAATATCTTCTGCCGCCATCCGCAGCTTTCTCTTCTGGCTCTCCCGGTCTACTAGTTGCGCCAGTGCTGAGGAAGGGTATTCTTCGACGTAGGTTCCAATCGAGGTCTGCGCTGTCTGAGCCAGTTCGCGAAAGAACACGATGAAAATATTGGAAGTCGATACCAAGAAAAGCAGAAAGGTATCTGTAGGCCGCTTGCTGGAGATGTGTCCGTGCATATTAAGTAGGGTCTGGGTAAGCAACTGCCGACAGGAACTCGGGAATTTCTCATCATTTGGTAGAATCGGCGTGTACCAGTACCTGTTGGAATATCAGCCCCAATCCTCCTAAACCGACCCCGGATGATAGAGGTATACCGAACATAGTCCCTAATAACAGCCTCCGTAAGCTCTTCGAAAGCAGCCGCGGTCTCGGGGGATAAGGATGAAAAGTCCACATTCTTCGGTGATCTGGAAACTCTCCTCTTCTAGTCTACCGTCAGTTTCTCTCGTCACCCCCGAAGAAGGAAGGGTAGCGGAGCAGAATAAGCGCACCCTCACAATCGCCTTCTCATCCCCGGGATCTCTCTCCTTAAGTGCATCGCTCTCCGCCAGTTTCTTTTCCAGCCAATCCGTCATCAATGTTGCTGTCCTGCTCCCACCCCTTGGCCCCGGTGACCGTAAGTTCTCCAAACTCGCGTGTAGAACAACGCCCAGCACGACGCCGACAAGCATTAACCCAAGAGTCCCAAGGACCATATAGAGCAAGAGCGCGATCCCGAATACCATTACGCATAGTAGCTCCGGGGTTGCAGTGGACAGAAAGGTGATAACTTGGTCGGCGATCTCTGCAGCGCCGACTCCCGTTGGAGCGATCGCATCTTCGCCGGAGCTCGAAACCGCAGCCGATTCCAGCGATTCAGGCGGCCCAGCGTCGCCTACAGGATTCTCCGGCGGCACCGGTGTTATCGTTCGATTCGTTCCCATATTGCAAGTTGTTTGTTCAGAAACGTCGACAGTTTGGGGCTTTTTGAAGGGAGGGAGGGAAGGAAAGCGGAAAGCTACTTTGGGGGTCAGGATCCGCGAAACTCGCTTGAACCCGAATCCCGGCAAGAAGCGACAAATATGGAAGACGACAAGGATCAGAAAACTAAGAGGGCACTCCAGGACCTTTGAAATGTATTCGTTCTCCATATAATTGAATTTTCCCGCCCTTTTCTCATTTTAATGAAAATTTGAATTGTAGGCATTACCAATGAGTGCTCTATCTACGCGAGTTCTAAGCAAGTTTGGAACTTATTTATAATTCCGGTGGCCAACTCGGGGGCAAAGGCCAGTTGGCGGATTCTGGAAACTTTCTTCTCAAACCCTAACCCTTGCCATAACGCTACAGAACCCTTGATCTAGTCTACGAGTACGGTACTCTCCCGTCGCAAAGAGCGAAACCAAGGCAGTGTGCTCCACCCGCAGTCTCGATCTCGGAATATCGACCATTCTGATAAATGCCTTTCCGGTGGAGTCGAATGAAAGGATATCTCGGGTTCATTCCTTTCACAACTTACCACTCCCTTGACCTTTATTCCTTGAATCTGAGTTGTGTTCATACGAAATCACTCGATATCGACAAGAATTTGCCCGTTCCCATCCAGATTTGTTCTTAGGAAATGGTTGAAGTGTCAGGACTCGAAAAGCTAGAGCTGGTCACATGGAATAAGGGTAGCAGATAGTATCATAATAATTATCACAGTTTGTCGATTTCTCTAGCCTTGAGCAGCCAAGGTTAGGGGGAAACCCTCGACACAAGTACCGTAGTCCTGTAGTAAGCAATATCACCGCCCCCGCGCCAAACAACCCCACCAACCACCATATCATACCCAAACTCAATTCCCATAATATACATACCCCCCCCCTAAATCACCGGTCACAAAGCATCCTCAACTGCTCCCTTGTAGCCCCCATATCGACCGCAAGCTGGTACGCCGTCTTCCCAGCCGCATCCGTAACAAGCCGATCAACGTTGTGCTTGAACAAAACCCTGATAACCTCCTCCCGCCCATTCATAACTGCAACGTGCAGCCCCGTCTGCCCCGTTTCATGATCCTGTCGACTAACAAGTTCTGGCGTCGCCGCGAGCATTTCCCGAACCTCACCCTCGTCACCTATCTTCATTAGCCAGGATAGAAACAAAACAAAAAACTGCAGGCATGTTGTGGGAGGCACCTTCAGCGCAAAACTCGAGAAAAGCCCTAACCTCCTTCATCTCCGGATTCCGACCATAAAACTCTTCTTCCTCGAGCAGCGTTCCGATATCGGTGTCTGGCTGCTCGCCACCTTCGTTCCGTAGCGTGACTAGGAGTTTTCCATTCGTGGTTATGTCATGCGTGCAAGTTGGGCACTGCGCTTTGGTCGCGGGGGTGGCGCCATCGGCGGAGTATTCCTCTGCGAAGCAGGACCTGTTGTATCGTCGTTAATCACCTTCCTACTTTTGATAAGAGGGAACCCGAGCGGGCGGGATAGGTGATACCAGTGATAATGATGCCCGCAGCGTAATTCTACGTCGCCGACGAGGCCGGGTTCCAGAGGGTGGTCTTCGTCTGGGATTGTGAGCGCCTCGTGGCAGGATATGCAGATTCCTGAGGGTGCCATTTGGGTTTGGAATCGAGGGTGGAAAGTGCAGCTGTGGTTGGGTAAATGACGGAAGGTGGGGCGGATTGTACAGTACGCGTTCCCTAGCGCTATCCACACCGCAAATACCGGTATCAAAAGTGGGAAGATAGGATCCGTGATATGGGGATTAAATCATCAGTGGGTATCTGATATAGTATCTAGGTTCGTCGCTTATTATTACCGGTATTAAACCTTCACCTACTTCTGTAGGGGAGGAATCGTGGTGCGCCATATTTCGGCGAGCCAAGTGCTGACATAATTTGGGGCATGCACACCCCACTTGCCGCCAAGTCTCTCCCCTCTTCGAGTCCAGACCAAATCCGACAAACCGGCCCCAACAGCGGCATTCTAAAAAAGTGAACCCACATAAAAATTTATCCCAATGTACTGATTTACTTTTTGTATCTATCACTGGCGAAAAAATGGTAAACAAAAGGGCCCGTTTTCAGCGTCTGGTTCTACACGGCAATACGGTACAAGAGAGGCCGATAAATATATCCATCACGTGCGTTGTCCAGGCACCCTGCTTCCAAGAAGGTTCACCAAATTCTTATTCTCTGGTTTCACGTGACGGATATATCTAACTGCCGGGCTTGTACTGTACTCCATAGTACTCGAGTACAGTACTGTTACGGATGAAATTTGATTTTGCTTTTTTACCATATTTTTATCTAGTTTCGCAGACCTTTAGCTTAGCATCACAACAATTTTAGTTAGCTCTTTACTCAGAAGGGGAAATGATACATTGTTTGTATTTACTGGAAGTTGAATAGGTCATGTTTTCAATAGGAGAGGGGTTGCTAGGCTTGGTGGACAGGGGAGTGGAAGTTTAGTCTATATAGCTGCGGTATTCTTCTCCTATTTTTTCTTTCTTTTGCTTTTTTCCTTTTTTTTACCACCACCACCACCCCCACCATATTTTTAACGGAGGAACAAAGTGAGAAAACAGTTTGAATTTGTGTCTTGTAACTTGATAGTCAGACAACCAGGATAAGATGGATTGTTTCTCTGGAGTTGTCTTTTCTTGATATTTGTCTTGTGCAAAGAGGTTGATAGCTAGCTTGGAGATTGAAGGTGATTGCAATTGTAAGGCATTTTCTTACAGTTTAAAGGTTTCATTAGCAATAGTTGGTGATTAGAAGGTTTTCATCCTGTGAAGCAGATACGCCATTCCGCAGATTTTTATTTCTCATTTGGTACTCTGAAATGGATTGTCGTAATTACTATATTATGATACAGGTTGTTTCTCTCTCAAGGTGTGACTGTTAGTTGAAGCTCTCTATCATAAGTTGTTAGTCAGATGGAGATTTCTTAAGGCAATTGTTTTCCTTTCCACTTGTGGTTAGAAACTTAGCTTTTTGTTAAACCTCTTGATATTTCTAATGACAGCTGCAGTGAAGGTTTCTATGTTTATGGAGGGTGATAGAGACTATCCGGAGAGTGTCAAGAAGTACTTGGAAAATGTAGAGGCTGTAACCTTGAGTTAGAGAAGTTAGTGTTCTCCAGATATGGTGATTGATGTGGAGGTTACCTGTAATGATCCCTCTTTGGATAGTTAGTTTTTGGCAACAGGGAATCCCGTCCCGCCAGTACGTTCGAACAATTTAGGCTCCGTTCGCAA
>NW_003298949.1:12535-18349 GCF_000151645.1 Tuber melanosporum
CAAGGCGAGCCGTTCCCAAAACTCATAAACCAATCATAATACAATAAACAAGTCATATGACTTGAATGAGTCACATGAGCAAAACTCATGACCTTACAATGAGGTCATATGCTAAATATAAATCATATGCATAAGGCATACCTGCAAGGTACATTTACAAGGCATACTCGTCAGGCACACGTCCCATGACTCATATTGGAATCATGTGCAAAACCTATCAAACCATAATATCATATGTGTGCTGTTATGCAAAAAATGTACCAATCTTTCAATGCAACAAATATACTTCACTTCATATGAAACTTATTGAGCATGTAGAGTACCCTATGATAGTCTTAAAAAATATTTGTCAAAGAAATTGAGCCCAGAGTAGAGTTTTAAAGTGAATATTTCAAAAAATCTGTTTTTTTTTTTAATTACATGGAAAAATAAAAAAGATAAGGATCTATCAGGAAAATATTTCTGACTTTATTTTAGGAGGCGAATTCATTGTTATAATATGCTTTGTAATTTTTATTTTTATTTCTTGATTGTAACCGTAAGAATAAACCTGTAGTATGAATAATAAGTACAATAGGAGATATTAGACAATCTGATTATCCAATCTTTTTTGTAAGATGTTAATATAATGAAGCAGAACTTCTCAATGAGAGCTTGAATTAAAGTGTATTCTTTTCTTTAAGCTCAAGTAGTATAAGAAATATCACTACATTCATTCTAAATCAATGGAACACAATTTTCTTCCCAAAGCAGATTCTTCTTCAAGTACTAGTTATATTGCTGATATGGATAACAGTGATCATAAATCTCTTTGGGAGTCTAAAGAGCTAGAGACTTATACAGAGTCAGAATTTGCAAAAACAGATTTTAGTTTACATTCAGGTAAGATAAAGAATTTTCTTATTAGTTGTAAAGTAAATTAGATATATTAATAGATAACTTGAATAGATTCTGGCAATTTTCTTGAATGTATTAGACAATTTTTAAAGTCATGCTCTTGCTCTCAAAGCTGTACTTTAAAAGCTAGTACTGAGGAGTGGAAACAATGGCTTAGATTTCATGATACAGTTGACAGAAAGAAGAAAAAGCTGATGATAATATACCTTTTATCTTCTCAATTACTAGTAAGTGGTCATATTTTATAAATATAATGTAAAGTATAAAGCTAAGATTTGTAGCCAAAGGAGTTTGAGCAAAAAAAGATAAAGTACTGCTTGCTATTTGTTGGCAATGTTTGTTGGGAGCTCTTTTGTAAGTTTTGGGATATGGATAGAAAAGCCATTACAGCGATCTTGAATCATATTCGTACTCTTCACATGCCAGTACGAAAAGTCGATGGTAATTATGGGAAAAGGTCATACAATCATATGGCAGAGGCTGTAGTACTGGGTTTAGAAGAATATCTAATGAGAATCAAGACAGATGAAGGTGAGTCTATTGCAACCTGTGTATTTAAAAGATGTTTGAAAAATGGTAAGATTGTAAAGTATATGGAGGTAGAATATACCACATTACTCCCCTCATATCTGTCATATCAAGTACTATATGATCGGTATGTTAAAGAGATTAAGCATCAAAATCTGCAGCGGATTCTTTCATATGAGTACTTTTACAGGTATTGGAAAACCCATGAGGTTTTCTGCTTTATGAAGATCCACAAGCCCTCTAAAAATACCTGTGATGAATACGCAATACTTCAAACTAACTCTAAGCTCAAGTCAAGTATCCGCCTGGAGGAGATATCTGATGGGGAAGTACAGTCCGACGAGAGGGATAGTATGCAAGTCAATAAAGCCCATTACCGAAAGCAGTTGGAAATGCATTGTCAAGAGTACAGGGCTTGCAGAAGTGAGTATGAAAATAATATCAAGATGGTAAAGGAAGATCAAGTCCAGGTTAGTTGTTATTCCTTTGACTTTCAGCAGGTAGTAGAAATTCCAAGTATTTCTCAACAGCCATCTGAGTGGTACTATTGGTCACATTTCAAGTTATATATCTTAGGCATTGTTAATGAAGGCACTGAACAACATTATCATACAATGCATACACAGGGACAGCAAGGAAAAGCAGCTAATCAAGTTGTATCACTATTGCATCTGTTTTTAACATTGATTCAGAATGAGAAGTCTGAGATACAGCTATGGGCAGATAACTGCAGAGGGCAAAACAACAACAAAACCATGCTATGGTATCTTTGCTGGTTAATTTTAAGCCATGATCTTAATTCTATTATACTTGGATTTCAAATCAAGGATCATACACTTAATAGTGTTGACAGAGGATTTGGAACTGTAAAGCAAAAGGCCAATAGAATGGAGGTATGGATTCCTGAGCTTTATGCCTCTCTAGTTGACTCTGCAGATAAGGCTGGGAAGATTAAGGCAGTAAGACTTTTTGATAATACGCCAGCAAGTATGTTTCGCAATTGGGATTAGGCTTTATCTCAATATCTTAAATCCTTGAAGGGTATACAGAGCTTCCAATTTTTCCGATTCACTAAGGGAGCTCTAGGGGTAGTTGAAGCACATAAACTACCTGATCAACCATGGGTCAGATTTGACCTTTGTAAAAAGGACTTCTCTCTAGACTGATTTCTAACTAACTCACTACAAGCTATTCCTGATATAGGTTTAAATGAGGAGAAGCGATATGATCTCTAGTATAAGTACTCAAAACATGTTCCTTCTGAATACCAATCTCAGTGGCTTCATTCAAAGCCAATAGTAACACTAATCTCTACAGTTAGGGAAAAGAAAAGCTTATGTGTACAATGTGTAAAGAAGTTTAAAACTCAGTAAGCTGAGACAACACCGGGTAGTGGAAACAATGGAGAAAGCAGTACTAGTAAGTTTATATTTCCAGGACTGTACTTTATACAATGTAATTAGAGAAATTATTCACTAATCAATGATCAGTTGTACAGGAAGCTAGTGGAGAACAGGAGATATACCAGGATACAGATCATGAGCATGGCACAAGTAGTCTAAAGACTACAATATCAGATACTGGATCAATAAAGCGATGTGGTCAGGGACGCCCTCAAGGCTGTACAAATAAAAAGAAAAAAGGTAATTGAGACTTGTCAACTAGAGAAATACTAAGTGTATTACTTGTCTACAAAGATGTAATTTTTAAAGATAATTTTTAATTACAATATTCCTTATTTTTTTTATTATAGGTCTGTATTACCATAAATTCTAAGTTTTTTAAACTTAGTTTAAGTGAAATTCAACCATTAGTTGTACTATTATTATAAAATTTAGAGATTCAATTGTTTTTCTTGTTTTTCTCAAAATTCACCTGGTTGCTATGCAAACTTTAAACCTCAATAACTCCACACTCTTTAAAATGCAACAGTATATTTTTCGCATAACAACACTCATATGATTCAAGTATGTCATATGCGTAAAACAATAACATACCAATGACTCATAATTACGCGTCATATGAAAACCTTTTCCATGCCAAGCCACATTCATGACATTAGCTCCCCTCCCCCTAAGTCTGAGT
The DNA here is from genome assembly GCF_000151645.1 of Tuber melanosporum. Classification (NCBI taxonomy): domain Eukaryota; kingdom Fungi; phylum Ascomycota; class Pezizomycetes; order Pezizales; family Tuberaceae; genus Tuber; species Tuber melanosporum. Next base: position 16,046 of record NW_003298949.1, read on the forward strand.
CCCATTAGGCTTTTTCTCCTAGTTTCAATAGTTTCCGTCCTGCGGAGCGTATATTCTTCTCAGCTTGTGAAACTTTTCATCTGCTATCCACAATTTGACCCTTACTGATTCTAAGATCAGGTTGGCTATCTCGAGCATGTGCCACTGGTTATTATTCAGTTGTCTTAGCTCTGTGATCATTTTATCGTTTACCGAAATTGTGGCCTCAGCCCGGCCAAGTTTTTCTTGGAGTCCTCAGATTTGCCTATGTAGGCTCCTGACATACCGTTCTATATCCACAGAGGATTTTTTTGGGCCCATTCCTCCCTGGGCCATGTTCTCATAGCTCAAGCCTTATTGGCATTCTCTCCTTCCACCTATTTCTTACTTCCGTTCTTCTGCAGGTAGTATCCCGTAGAGATTTTTCTTGCTCTATGCATTCTGCACCCGTTTTTGAAGCACTGTTGCTAGTGCTTTAGGGCATGGTCCTGGCATGGACCACACATTCTGTATTCTCTCGGGAACTATCCCGAGCCTTCTTTGTCGTTAAAGTGTATTTGGTATCCGTCATCGTAGCATACCATCCATAATATGGCATTATGCTGTACTTGTCTTTCCCTTTCCTTGAGTTCTTAGTCGGTCAGCCCCTTAAGTGAGTATTCGGGGCTGGTTGGTATGGTTTGGCTGGGGCTATCGCCTCAGTCCTGGAGTGGCTGTAACAGCATGGGAGGCTTTCTCTCGCCATTGTCTTGGCTGAATGTGATTATCACCTGGGCCGAACTTGCCTGGGTATTGTTAGTGGAAGATTGAGACGGTAACTTTTGCATTTTTGAAGTTGTATGCGTAATACCAAGTTTTATCATGTTCGGGAGAATTAACTGATCCACTTCACCCAGTATTGGAGGTTGCTGTGGAAGAAGCAGGAATCGATTATCTCATCTAGTTCGTATTCTCGTTCTCCATCGTGTTCCATCAGAGGAGAAGGAATAATTGTTTGTGAGGGAAACTTATTATCGTTGTGTAATTTGAGAAGTAAGATATCGAATGTGTTGTGTATTCACATTGAGGGGGGAAGATCGAGCTTATAAGCTCGGTTGCCTGTTTTCTCACTCGTTCTAGTATCTGGAATTGTCCAATTTTCTTGTAGTCTAATTTCTTTGACAGTCACGTAGTATTGATATTGCTTGGCAGTAGCCACACCATATCTCCCAGTTATATGTTCGGATCCAATCTGCAGTGCTTATCGTATTGTTCTTTTTACTGTTACTGTAATTGGCTCATTTCATATTGTAATGTCTCATGTAGTTTTCCCATCTCTGTTTTATCCAGTATTATGCCATTAATCGTATGATATATGGCTTGACTTTGTAGATGTTATCCGTAATTCGCAAAGAAGAGTGTCATGTCTATTGTTTCTTGTTTTCCATTATTGTATGCAAATTCTGCCATTGATAAAAGCTTATACCAATCGTCTTGTTAATAATTGATGTAGGCCTGTAAATATTATTCAAGGATTCCATTTACCCTTTCCATTTGTCTATCTGTTTGCAGTTGAAATGCAGTGCTCTGCTGATTTTATATCCCCATTTCTCCTGTTACTTTTTCCACAATCCTGATGTGAACAATGTTCCTCGATCTGTAATGATATTTTTCGAGAGGCAATGTAGTCTGAAAACATCTCGGAAGAAGGTTTGTATAAAATCCCTTGTACCCATATTTTTTCTGACTGGAATAAAATGACTCGTTTTGGTCAGGTGATCTATCACAACCAGGATACTATCACATTATTCTGATTGTAGTAGGTCTGTAATGAAATTCATAATAATTGTTTCCCAAGGTCGTTCAGGAACTTTCTTTGATTTCAGTAATCCGTAAGGTATATGTTTAGCTGTTTTTGTCCTTTGGCATATGTTATAACTTTTGACATATCTTTTGATATCTTCGCGCAATCCTAGCAAATAGAATGACCTTGGGTTGAATTCTATTGTTTTAGCTGTCCCTCTATGTCCCGCCGTTGGGATAGCGTGATGTTGTCATATGATACTTATACTTATCTTTTCCTCCCCTGAAATCCATTGTTTTCTGTCATACTACAGATTTTTATCTTTCCATTGGCATAATCCAAGGGCAATCCCTTTCATCTCCTTATTTCCTTCCTCCACTACTTCTCTTCTTGTCCAAATTGTTTTGTCTTCTTTGTTTGCTTTCTTGATTTTTTTTTCCTTATCTGAGGTGAATTTGATAACTTCTATTACCTTGAAGTAAGCTTTTGATAATAGCGTGGCGGATGAGATAAAATCACGGACTAGGCGCTTAGATCCCCTG
>NW_003298949.1:18499-22207 GCF_000151645.1 Tuber melanosporum
CAAAATTAGCTCTTTGGAACTATAAGGGGTCTGTTCCTGGTTGATAGTCAATCTTGAAGTTGTATTTGCTGAGCTGTTCCATCCATCTTATCTGACAATTATTCAGTTTCTTCATAGTCATGAACAGGACCAGATTCTTGTGATCAGTGAGAGCTCAGACTGGATGGTTGTTAATCTGGATGTATCTCCTCCATTTCTTTAATGCCTGAACTATTGTCAATAGTTCTTCGTTCGCAACATCATAGTTGCATTCTGCAGGGTCATTGTCTTGAACGGATAAGATACTGGCCTCCATTTTCCATCTTCATATTATTGTTACAGTATGCCTCAGCATACATACTTTAAGGCGTCTATTTCGATTATCACCACTCGGTTTGGATCAAAATGGACCAGTATTGGTACCAATATCAGATATGTCCTGATGGCATCATATGATTTTTGTTCTATTTCTCCTCATTCCTATTTCTTGTATTTTTTAGTTAGGTTACAGAGTGGTTTCACAAGCCTGCTAAACCCTTCTATAAATCTTCGATAAAAGTTGCAGAATTTTATAAAGTATTGAACGTTTCTTTTGTTGTTAGGTTTTGCCTAATCCCATATTGCTGCTATTTTAACTGGATCGACCTTGACTCTACTTCTATTAATAATGAACCCGAGATATTAGGTTTCTTCCTTATAGAATTTACACTTTGTTGGTTTGATCTTCATTCCTGATCCCTGTATTGCAGCCATGATGTTGCTGACGTCATTCTGATATTGTTGTATATCTTCCAAATAGATGAGTATGTCATCCAGGTATACCATACAACATATATTGAGGTACTTGCTTAGTACCTTGTTGATCCATATCCTGAGGCAAATGTGGTTTTCCATTCGTCTCCTGCTTTGATCTATATGTTGTGGTATGCATTCTTGATGTCCAATTTGGTGAAGTATTCGGCCTATCATAATCTGTCTAATGCTTCTTCAATCATGGGCAATGGGTACTAATCCTTCTTGATAACTGAATTGTGAGCTCTGTAGTCAACACAGTCTCATTTTTCTATCCTTCTTTTTGACAAATAGTATAGGAGATCCTCCTAATGGAAAGAAGTCTCTAATCCATCCCCTATTTAGATTTTGCTTGATGTACTTTCTGAGTTTCTTGAGTTCTACCTCTCCTAGGGGATATAGCTTCTTTTCGGGAATTTCCTTTGATTTTCCCGCTTTTTTATCCTTGTCCAGCTGAATGTTATAGTATATCTCTGGTCTCCTGAGTAGTAGCCCAGTGGCTTCCTCTTTTTGGAATAGCTTCGTGAATTGATGGTATTCTGTTGGAATCAATTCATTCCCTCCCTTGTTACTCTGAGACCTTTTGTCTTGAATTACTAGCTAATTGCTGATGTTGATTTTTGCTAGGACTACTTTTTCGTCTTCATATGTCTATTTGAAAACTCCTGTGGTGTCTTCTCTTTGATAGTACCTTCCAAAGGCATGTGCTGTGATCTCTTTGATCTCAACTCTTTCTTCTAAATCAGGCTGGGATTGGTCTGTACTCCCAAACCCCTTGTTTCCTCTTCTGGTTTCTTCCAGTTGTTCTACTTCGTGTAGGCCTTCATCGTTGATCTTTTCAATAATCAATTGTGTAATTGTATCGCCTTTCTGGACTTTGTAGTCTTCTTGAGCTAAGTTGGCCAGGACCACCTTTATTTCTCCTGTATAGTCGGCATCAATTACCCCATCATTAGTCATGAGTCAAGGTTTGATCGCTAGACTACTGCAGGATGCTATCTGTCCATAGGTGCCATCTGGTAGTCCAATGGCTATTCTTGTTGCAATCATTGCCTACTTGTTGGCAGGTATCTTTATTCTCTCCTTAGCATACAGGTCGTATCCTGCTACTCTTCTTGAACCCTTAGTAGGCACTTTTGCCCCTTGATCCTGTTTGTGTATCCAGACTCTCTTGTATTGCCATATCTCAGTGAACTTTGTATGTAAAGTTTCTTCTTCCAGTTCCCGTATTGGTATTGAGTAGACTACTGGTGAACTGTTGAGGCATTGTGTTGCATATAGTTCACTGGTGAAGGTTATTTTGTTCTCATTCTAATCGATCGTCGTATTGTGTTTTCATAACCATGGCATTCTTAGTACTATTTCATGATTCTTGAGGTCCACTACCTGAAAGGTTGCCATTTTCCTGTAGGTATCAATGACTATCGGTACTTCCGCCGTGCGGGTTATAGGACCCATTGCACTTGGCTTTCTGTCCGCTAGGTAGACTTGTCTGGCTTTCTTTACATCTATGATGTTGTGGCCGTATTTGTGGCAGATTTTTTTGTCGATTAAATCTTCGGTTGCCCCTGAGTCGAGCATTGCATATATAGTTGTTTCTTCATACTTTTCATTGTATATCTTTGCCTTGATCATCATATGATCTCCATCTCCTTTTCCATATTTTGTGTATAGTGCGGTATAGTAGTTTACTAACTTGATGTGTTTTCCAGGTCCATATCTTAAGTCTCCCGGACCACCTTTCACTGAAAACTCTCCTTGTTTTCAGCCGATAAGTCCTCGGCAATCATCTCACGGATGTTGCTACTTTTCTGAAACTAGAAGCGATTGTTTCTGACTGCCTTTGTCCCTTGATATCCATTGTCGGTTTGGCTTTGGCCTTCTCATATCTGATGTCCTACTTTTCCACACCTCAAGCAGAGTTTCCCATTCATTCTTCTAGTATATTCTTCTTTGGATAGGTTCTGAGCTGATCCTGCTCTTGATTGGTCTAATTCCATTGGTTTACCCGGTGGTAATGCTCTGCTTTCACTCCAAGCTACTTGTGGTTGAAAAGTTCCATCTACATTCCTGGACAATCTGATCACCCTATGTGCTATGGTATTTTCTGAATTGTTTTGAACCATATGCAGTTTTCTTTCCTTGTCAATCACCCATCTTGTGAACCGTTGTGAAGTTGTGTAGCGCAGGTCAGAAATCCCCAATACTTCTCGCAGTCTCTCACTGTAATTTCTTAATAAAAAAATGTAGAGAGTGGCATCATCGAATTCTGCCTCGTATTCCAATAGTCGACTTTCATTCCAGTATGCTGAGAAGGTCTGTTTTGCTTGTTGGAGTTTCTTCAACTTCCGTCTTACTGTTTCTTTAGCGTTGGGATTGCCAAACTGTTCAAAAAGGGTGGCCTTGAATTCTGCAAAGATGACCTATTCTCTTTATTTCCTTCCCTCTTGGAAAGGCATGATCCATTGTCATACGAGTCCTCTCAATAGAGATACCACGAAGGGAATCTTAATCTTATTGTAATGTTTTCCATACCCCTTGACTGCAAAGTATCCTTCGCATTGTGCTAAGAATATTCATATTTTATCTTCGGCTCCTTCGTACATGTGTCAGGTTCTTTGGCTTTTAGCCATTGGATATTCCCGTGTCCTGCATTTTGTATTGCTGAGAGAAATATTTGAAACTGATTTTCAGTCATTTCAAGTACCCTGGTACCTGGTGCCAAAGCCACCAGAGCTGGTGGCCCATGTGCTACTGATCGCAACATCCTTCCTGGTCATAATATTCCTACAGGGGAGCTTTTAATAGGTGATCCGTTCTCTGAGATTACTGGACTTGCTGTCCTCAAGGGCTCTGCTGAAACGTGATCTAGGACGTCACTAAATCTCACTAGATTAAGGTTTTATCAGCTGGAACTGTCTGCAACCTTTCGTATAA
>NW_003298949.1:22357-33648 GCF_000151645.1 Tuber melanosporum
TTGCAAGCGTAAGGGATATAAAAGCTTTCTGAGCCGCTTTGGCTCTAGGTGACACTTTATAATGTAACTATCCCTTGTCGGATAGCTGGTTCTTGGTGACAGGGAATGATACTTCTCTTCTTCTCCTTTTTCTTTCCTTAGTCTTACAATAGTCCCAGGCCTCTGCCTACATTACCGATAGTAGAACACCTTTGTCTTCTATCGGGAATACCTATCATAAGCTTTCTCTAACAATTCTTCATGAAGAGTTTTCTTTAGCATAACAATAAAGATTACGATAATGATAAAGATTGTAAACGTGTTTTATATTCGTTAAAGTAATAACTAGGAAAAGTATTTCGAACAAAGTATGAAGAACCTATCCTCCTCGGCCCAACTGGCCCTCTTATATAGTGTTCTTCCTACCCATAGTTATGTGAACCCAAGTAGTCATGCGCAAAACCAAAACATAACAAACTAGTCATATGACCAAAGTAGTCACATGCTTAAAACCCATAACCTCGTAGTAAGGTCATATTCGAAAACTCATAAACCAATCATAACAAAATAAACAAGTCATATGACTTGAATGAGTCACATGCGCAAAACTCATGACCTCACAATGAGGTTATATACTAAATATAAATCATATGCACAAGGCATACTTGCAAGGTACACTTACAAGGCATACTCGCCACGCATACATCGCATAACTAATATTCGAACCATATGCGAAACCTATCAAACGATAACATCATATGACCCAAGTATACCATATTCGCAAAACAATAACATACCTGTAACTCATAATTATGCATCATGTGAAAACATTTTGCATGCTGAGCCATATTTGTGACATTACCGATAAGACGAAGATTAGATTCCTTCGTCAAAATCTGAGTAGATAAGGAGATGGATGGCATTGGTGGTATTATGTCTTAGAAGATATAAAATGTCTGACTGGGGAGAAGTTAAGAGTAAGTATACTGCACGCTACAGAAGTAAAATTACTCAAGCAGCATGCCTTTTTGAGGTTCAGAATGAGATTATCTTATTATGCCAAAAGGAGCAACAGCATATTACAGATTATATACACAAAGTGGAAAAGCTTTCATGCCGAGTATTCAAGGAGATGGACCCTTTGTTGGGTGTCTCATTAATCACGGATATGAAAGATGAAGCCCGCAAGGAGAGAGTATCCTTTGACCTTAATGATTCTCGGAACTTTACCTTCACAAGGGCTCTTACTGTGGTAAAGGCAACCTACTGGATAATCAGCAAAGTGCATCTATGAATGACTATAGAAACAGAAATGGATGGGATAAAGGAGAGGATAATTTCCATCCTCCTCTCTATGTATTGACAGAGGTTCAGCCAATGGTTCAAAAGCCACTGGGAGTTAATACTACCTAAACACAATCCCTCTCACTAGGAATACCTTCAGCTTTACAAGTACCCTATTCTGAAGTGCAACTATAGCATGTCTTGTCACAAGAGGAGTTTAATACCTTGATGTTAAACTTCATGTCATCTATGGGTTTTTCAAAATATGATTCTGTAGCCGGGAATGGACAACAACCTTCTAGACTTCATCTACCAGGAAACTACTGCGGTCAATATAGGGAATCTATTATACGTTACAACTGTGGAATGAGAGGACACTATGCCAATTCATACCCTAGCCCACCACTCTCAGTCCTCAAATGTCAACAGATTAGTGTCAATAATAGAAGAGAAAAGAAAAACCGCAATGTATATAATGAATGGTCTCAGCCAGCTAAAGGGTCAAACCTTATTGAAGTTCTACCACAGAGTAGAAGGATCCCATTACCACTGAATGATTTATAGTCTACAGTTAAAGAGTACCATCAAGGCCAGAATTCAAACTGGAATGTAAATTCTGCATCATTGTTACTGATACTGTCATCTTTGGCAGATACTCAGGATACAAAACCATCAGTTAACATATGCGTCAAGTTATGCTCTACAGAACGAAGAAACTTAGGTGAGGTTTGTGCTATCTTAGCTCACATTCCTGCGGTTGCCATAATTTTTGAGAAAGTTCTAGTGGGAAAACAGGTAAGAGTAGAAGAGATTAGTGAAGATGAGGAGGAGGAAGATGCGCATAGATGAGTAAGGTAAAGAGTATTGAAGAAAAGAGACCAGAAGCAATCTTTGAGTCCAAGATGGATTGAACGTGAGGTATTGAATCAGATAGAGATGCAGCAAGTAGGATTCCTTAACTTAAGAACTCAGACAACAAAAGTTACATGAAAGAATCCTGGAGAAAAAGTACTAGCACTATCTATTAACTGGATAAACGGAGAGAGGCAGTATACAATTCAGGATACTCTTACAGGTCCAGGACTAAATCCGATTATTATTCTTCCACAACTCCTGGACTGTTCCCCTCGCCATCGAAGAGATATTGCTAAAGTTCTCTGATCTTCTCTTCCCTGGTCAAAGAAGAAAGCTGAGGAGAGCAGACAACCATCTGCCACTCGGACAGGATTAGCAGTAAAGACTTCTGCCATCCAGAGAGTTTTATATAAGACACCACCAGATACTGATCAGGAGACAGATTGTCTCTCCATTGAGGCTTGGGTCAGTAGACAAAGAATACCAGATGTATTAGTGAATGGTAGAGTAATACTGGACTTGATTTCGAAGGAACTGGTGGAAAAGCTCAATCTAGTTCACTATCCAGTAGAAGGATTAGCTATTAGATTGGCAGATGATCACCTAATTCTACTTTAATACTATATCTGATTAAATGTTATTATCATTAGAGTATTGGCACAAACAAAGGCCTTAGAAGTATAGGTCTCCCTGTCACGAATGTGGTTTAGCGAGGAAAGGGTTTTTTACGTGACACATGGTTATGAGTCACAGGTATGTTATTGTTTCACGCATATGACCTATTCGGGTTATATGATTAGTTATGTGTGGAATTTGTGATGCTTTCGCACATGGCTCAAGTATGAGTCATGGGATATGTGCCTAACGAGTATGCCTTACAAGTGTGCCTTACGGGCAAGCCTTGCGCATATGATTTATGTTTCACACATGACCTCAGTATGATGTCATGGGTTTCGTGCATATGACTCAGTCGAGTCATATGACTTGTTTATTGCGTTATGATTGGTTTATGAGTTTCGCACATGACCTCGCTATAAGGTCATGGGTTTTGAGCATGTGATCACTTTGGTCATATGATTAGTTTGTTATGATTTAGTTTCGCACATGTGACCACTTTAGGTCACATGACTAAAAGCAGGAAGAACACTATATAAGGGGGCCGATGCGGCCGAGGAAGATATGTTCTTCACGCTTTGTTCTAAGTACTTTTCCTACTTATTACTTTAACGAATATAAAACACCCTTACGATCTTTACCTTTATTGCAACGTTATCGTTACGCCAAGGAAGGAGCTTTACGAAGAAGAATTAGAGAAAGCTTACGATAGGCGCTCCAGGTAGAAGACAAGGGTCTTGTACTATCGGTAACATAGGCAGAAGCCTAGAGCTATCGTAAGACAAAGAGAAGAAGAAAGACAGGAAGAGAAGTATCATTCCCCATCACCAAGCACTAACTATCCAAAGAGGGATCGTTACATTACAAAGTGTTACCTAGTGTGACGCCAAATGATACAAGACGGCATCCTTCAACCCAGACCGGGAAGGAGATATTGACATCGAGGATCAAAATCTTAATTTAGGAGGATTCAGCGACGCCCTAGATCACGTCTCAGCAGAACCCTCGAGAGCAGCAAGCCCAGTAACCCCAGAGAAAGGATCACCAGTTGATAGCTCTCCTGCTGGAATGCCACGACCCGAGAGAATGTCGGGATCCGCAGTACTTGGGCCACCGGCCCCAGCCGCTCCGGCACCAGGAACCAGCATACTTGGAATTACTGAAAATCAGTTTCAGGCATTTCTTGCAGCCACATGAAATACAGGGCAAGGAAATGTCCAACGACCAAAAGCAAAGGAGCCCGACACATACGAAGGAGCAGAAGATAAGCTACAAATATTCTTAGCGTAATGCGAGGGATATTTTGTAGTCAAGGGATACGGAGATCACCGTGATGAAATTAAGATTCGATATGTGGAATCTCTACACAGAGGACTCGCGGGACAATGGATCATGCCCTTCCAAGATGGACAGAAACAGAGGGAATGGGTCACGTACGAAGAGTTCAAGGCAACGCTCTTTGAACAATTTGGAGACCCCAACGCCAAAGAAACAGCAAGACAAAAGCTGGAAAAACTCCAACAAGGAAAACAAACATTCTCAGCATACTGGAATGAATGTCGACTATTGGAATACGAGGCCGAGTTTGATGATGCGACTCTCTACATCATCCTCCTGAGAAACTGCAGTGAGAGACTCTGAGAGGCATGGGGAATCTCTGACCTGCGCTATACGACAGCCAAACGATTTGCAAGATGGGCAATCGACAAAGAAAGCAAATTAAACATGGTCCAGAGCAACTCGGAAAATACTATAGCACATAGGGTGGTCCAATCATCCAGGAATGTGGACGGGACCTTCAAACCGCAAGCACCTTGAGGAGAAAGTCGAACATTACTACCAGGCGAACTGATGGAATTGGACAAGTCAAGAGCAGGGCCTACTCTGAATCTGTCTAAGGAAGAATACGCCAGAAGGATGAATGGGAAACTATGCCTATGGTGTGGAAAAGCAGGGTATCGGATACGAGAATGCAGAAGCCGACTGGACAACAGATACCAGGGAAATAGAGCTACTGGAAATAATCGTTTCCAAAATCAGAAAAGAAGTAACATCCGCGAAATGATAGCAGAGGATTCCCCAGCGGAAAACGAAGAGGGTCCCCAGTAAATGGTGGTCTGGGAGACCCAAGATGTGGACCTGGAAAACCCATCAAATTAGCGAACTACTACACAGCACTACACACACAAAGAGAAGAAGATGGAGATCATGTGATGATCAAAACGAAGATATACAACAGAGAAAGCAAAGAAACAACAATATATGCAATGCTCGACTCGGGGGCCACAGAAGACTTCATCGACAAAGAAATATGCGACAAATACGGCCTCCACACCAAAAAAGCGAAGAAAGCAAGACAGGTCTACTTAGCGGATGGAAAACCAAGCGCTATGGGTCCTATAACCCATACGGCGATAGTACCCATGGACATTGACAGCCATAGGGAAACGGCAACCTTTCAAGTGGCAGATCTGAAGAAACATGAGATAGTCCTAGGGATGCCATGGTTACGGAAGCATAATCCGACGATCGATTGGAATGAGAACAAGATGACCTTTATAAGTGAACTATGTGCGACACGATGTCTCAACAGTTCACCTGTGGTCTACTCAATACCGATACGAGAAGCGGAGGAAGAAACTTTGCATGTAAAGTTTGCCGAGATGTGGCAAGACAAGAGGGTCCGGATACAAAGACTGGACCAAGAGGCAAAAGTGCCTACCAAGGGTTCCAAAGGGGCAGCAGGACACGACCTACATGCCAACGAAGGAATCAAGATACCGGCCAACGGGCAGGTAATGATAGCGACGGGAATAGCCATTGGACTCCCAGAAGGCACCTATGGACGAATAGCACCCCGCAGTGGTCTAGTAGTCAAACACCAACTCATGACCATGGCAGGGGTGATCGACGTCGACTATACTGGTGAAATCAAAGTGGTCCTAGCCAACCTAGCTCAAGAGGACTACCAAGTCCAGAAAGGCGATCGAATCGCACCGTTGATAATCAAAAAAATCAACAAAGAGGATCTGCATGAAGTAGATCAACTGGAAGAAACCATAAGAGGAAACAAGGGATTTGGAAGTACGGACCATAACCAGCTCGATAAAACAAAAAGAATTGAGATCAAAGAGATCACAGCACAAGCTTTTGGACGATATTATCGAAGAGGAGATACAACAGGAATTCTCTAATGGACATACGAAGACGAAAAAGCGGTTCTAGCAAAAATCAACATTAGCACAGAGCTAGCAATCCAGGACAAGAAATACCAAAGCAAAAAAAGGATGGAAAGAATTGGTTCCAAAAGAATATCACCAATTCACAAATCTATTCCAAGAAGAGGAAGCTACGGAGCTACCACCTCGAAGACCAGGAATCGACCACGAAATTCAGCTGGACAAAGATGAAAAAACGGGAAAGACAAAAGAGATTCCCTATAAGAAGTTATACCCCCTAGGGGAAGCAGAGCTCGAAGAACTTAGGAAGTACATCGAGCAAAACCTAAAGAGAGGATGGATCCGAGACTCTTTCGCGTCAGGAGGATCTCCAATACGATTCATCAAAAAGAAAGACAGAAAAATGAGACTATCCGTGGACTACAGAGTCCTCAATTTCATTACCAAGAAGGACCGATATCCACTACCCTTGATTGGGGAAGCACTAGACAGACTACGATCAGCAAAATACTTCACCAAACTCGACATCAAAGACGCATACCACAATTTACGCATCAAGGCAGGAGACGAATGGAAGACTACATTCGCCTCAAGATACGGAATGTTCGAATACTTGGTTATGCCCTTTGGGCTAACCAACGCACCAGCTTCATTCCAGAGATGGATCAACAAGGTACTTAATAAGTACCTCAACATATGGTGCATCGTATACTTGGACGATGTACTCATATACTCGGAAAACATACAACAATACCAAAAAGATATCAGCAATATCATGGCGGCAATACAAGGATCAGGAATGAAGATCAAACCAACAAAATGAGAATTCCATAAGGAAGAAACAGAATACATTGGATTTATTATCAATCGAAGTGGGGTCAAGGTCGACCCTGTTAAAACAGCAGCCATATGGGATTGGGCCAAACCAAACAACAAAACAGATGTCCAATGCTTTATGGGATTCTGCAACTTTTATCGAAGGTTCATAGAGGGGTTTAGCAGACTTGCAAAACCACTCTATAACCTAACGAAAAAAGACAAGAAATGGGAATGGGGAGAAACGGAACAAAAGGCATACGATGCAATACGAACGCATCTAACATCGGCATCCATATTGGTCCATTTCAACCCAAACCGAAGGACAATGATTGAAACGGATGCCTCAAAATATGTATGCTCAGGCATACTATCGCAACAATGCGACGATGGAAAATGGAGGCCAGTGTCCTATCGATCCAAGACAATGACCCCCGCAGAGTGCAACTACGATGTTGCAAACAAAGAACTATTAGCAATAGTTCAAGCATTAAAAGAATGGAGAAGATACGTTTCGAACAACGACCATCCAGTCTGAGTTCTAACCGACCACAAGAACCTGGTACCGTTCATGACTACGAAAGAACTGAACGACCGCCAGATAAGATGGATGGAACACCTTAGCAAATACAACTTCAAAATCGAATACCGACCAGGCAAAGAAAGTGGAAACCCAGATGCTCTCACAAGGATTGCAAGCGACAAACCACAAACGAAAGAAGACGAAAGGATCAAACAAAAAACACGGACCCTATTACCAAAAACCTACTTCGAGGCAATGGAGGTTATCCAATTCACATCAAAGGATGAAAGAGGAATTGAGAACGCAAACAAGAAAGACAAAACAATCCAGGCAATAAGAGAAGCCTTAGAAGAAGGAAAAAAGAAGATGAAAGGAATTGCACTGGGGTTATGCCAATGGAAGGACGGAAATATGTGGTACGATGGAAAACAATGGATCCCGGAAGAAGAGGAGATAAGGACAGACATCATACGACAACACCACGATATCCGAATGGCAGGACACGGAGGAACAGCTAAAACCACAGAATTCATCATGAGGTCATTCTATTGGCCAGGACTGCGCGAAGATGTCAAACGATATGTCAAAAACTGTGACATATGCCAGAGGATGAAAACGGCTAAACACGCACCATATGGATTACTAAAATCAAACGAAGTCCCCGAATAACCATGGGAAACAATTACTATGGATTTCATCACGGACCTACCAACATCGGAAAATTGCGATAGCATCTTGGTCATGGTAGATTGCCTGACCAAAATGAGTCATTTCATTCCAGTTAGAAAAGACATCAACACGAGTGATTTTATACAAACATTCTTCTGAGAGGTCTTTCGACTTCACGGCCTCCCAAAGAATATCATTACTGATCGAGGAACACTATTCACATCGGGACTATGGAAGAAAGTAACCAGAGAAATGGGAATACAAAACAGAATGAGCACAGCGTTCCACCCACAAACAGATAGACAAACAGAACGGGTAAATGCGATACTCGAACAATATTTAAGGGCCTATGTCAACTATCAGCAAGATGATTGGTACAAGCTGTTATCTATGGCCGAATTCGCATACAACAATGGAAAGCAAGAAACAATTGGCACGACACCCTTCTTCGCAAACTACGGACAACATCCATAAAGTCAGACCACAAATCATACGATTAATGATGTGGTACCGGATAAAACCGATATGGGGAAACTACACGAAACATTTAAATACGAAATGAGTCAAGCACAACAACGACAGAAGGAACAATACCATAAGCACCGAAGACCAGATCCAAAAATACGACCGGGAAATATGGTATGGCTAACACCACGCAATATTCATACAACGCGACCATCAAAGAAATTGGACTACAAGAAAATAGGACCATTCCGGATACTGGAAAAAGTGGGCAGCCGAGCTTATAAACTCGACCATCCTCCCTCAATGCGAATACACAATACATTCCACATCTTACTCCTCGAACTACACAATGACAATAAGTTTCCTTCACAAACACTTATTCCTCCCCCTCCAATCGAACTCGACGGAGAACCAGAATACGAGCTCGATGAAATAGTCGATTCCCGCTTCTTCGACGGTCACCTCAAATACCAAGCCAAGTGGACAGGATATTCTCCTGAACACGATAAAACTTAATACTTCGTACACTACTTCGAAAACGCACAAGATGCCATCTCAACCTTCCACCAGCAATACCCAGGCAAGCCCGGCCCAGGTGACAATCACGTTCAACCAAGACAAAGGAGAGGGAAAGACTCCCGTGCCGTTGCAGCAACACGAAGGCTGGAGCGATAGCCCCCGCCAAACCACACCCACCAGTCCCGAATACTCATTCATGGGGCCAACCGACAAAGAACTCAAGGAAAGGGAAAGACAAGTACAGCATAATGCCATGTCATGGACGGTATGCTACGATGACGGTTGCCAAACACACTTTGGCGACAAGGAAGGCTCAGGATGGATCCCGAGGGAATGTCGAAAGCGTGGCCCACACCCAGACCACGTCCTGAAGCATTGACAACAATGCTTCAGAAATGGGTGCAGAATGCACAGGGCACAAAAAATATCTGCGGGATTCTACCCGCAGAAGGATGAAAGCCGAAAAGAGTTGGAAGGAGAAGATGCCAGAAAGGCATGGGCCGCGAGGATGCGGTCCAAGGAGGGAGGGGCCCAAAATTCCTCGGCAGACACGGAACCGGATGTCAGGAGCCTACACAGGCAGATCCGGGGACTCCGAGAACAAATGGGCTAAGCCGAGGCGACAATTTCGGCAAACGACAAAACCATCGTGGAGCTTAGACAGCTGAACGACAATTAGCGGCACACAATCAAGATGATGAATCTGACTCTGGAATCGGTAAGGGTCAGATGGAGGACGGCAGACAAAAATGTTCCACAAGCTGAGAAGGACCATGCGCTCAGCAGGATGGGAACTATTGAAACTGGGAGAAAAAGCCTGATGGGACTCAGGCTTAGGGGGAGGGGAGCTAATGTCACGAACGTGGCTTACCGAGGAAAGGGTTTTTCACGTGACACATGGTTATGAGTCACAGGTATGTTATTGTTTCACGCATATGATCTATTCGGGTTATATGATTAGTTATGTGTGGGATTTGTGATGCTTTCGCACATGGCTCAAGTATGAGTCATGGAACATGTGCCTGACGAGTATGCCTTACGAGTGTGCCTTACGGGCAAGCCTTGCGCATATGATTTATGTTTCGTACATGACCTCATTATGATGTCATGGGTTTCATGCATATGACTCAGTCGAGTCATATGACTTGTTTATTGCATTATGATTGGTTTATGAGTTTCGTACATGACCTCGCTATAAGGTCATGGGTTTTGAGCATGTGATCACTTTGGTCATATGATTAGTTTGTTATGATTTAGTTTTGCACATGTGACCACTTTAGGTCACATGACCAAAAGCGGGAAGAACACTATATAAGGAGGCCGATGCGGCCGAGGAAGATAGGTTCTTCAAGCTTTGTTCTAAGTACTTTTCCTACTTATTACTTTAACGAATATAAAACACCATTACGATCTTTACCTTTATTGCAACGTTATCGTTACGCCAAGGAAGGAGCTTTACGAAGAAGAATTAGAGAAAGCTTACGATAGGCGCTCCAGGTAGAAGACAAGGGTCTTGTACTATCGGTAACATAGGCAGAAGCCTAGAGCTATTGTAAGACAAAGAGAAGAAGAAAGACAGGAAGAGAAGTATCGTTCCCCGTCACCAAGCACTAACTATCCAAAGAGGGATCGTTACACTCCCATACATATCAAATTATTCTCTTATGGTGATGGCTACACAGAGTGATGGCTATTAAGTATCATACCTTACAGACGTTATTCCTGGAGGGAAGTGATTTCATTCACTACATGGTCACAGTGATCCCAGTGGTAATAAATGAAGTGTTATAAGAGTCTAAAGCGAAAGGGGTAGAGCTTACGTGTATCTTACCTTTAGAAGTTGATGATGAAGAAGCTGAAAAGCCAGTTGAGATCGTGCTAAATGAGCTAGATCACTGGGGTAGACAGGGGCAAAGTACCAAAATTCCCCTTTCAGGAAACTAGAGGCATCGTCTTAGTTTCAGGAGCGAGGGTGATGCACCTATGACTTTGGGAGAGATGGGCAAGTAGGAAGCATGGGAGGTGCAAGTGGTTGTGGAAAAGAAGTAGATGGAGAGGACTTTAAGAGGAACTATACTACAGATTTGGAGATGGAAACACTAGTGGAGGATAAGGTTGATATAGTTGGAACATTGGAGAGGTTTTAAGATACCTCTCCCAGGTGCTTGTAACAATACTACTTACGAGAAATAAAGCTCAACTATTTTCCACCACTCGGAGGCTAAAGAGATAAGAGCTCATAGCTGACAATAAGGAGAAGGCAGTAATAGAGGATTGGTTTAGTAAAAGCCAAATCAAAATAAAAATACAGCTTACAGCAGAAGACAGTTGGCGAGTAAAGCAGACGCTGTATACTTGGTGTGATATCTTCAAGACAGAATTGGAAA
>NW_003298949.1:33705-37885 GCF_000151645.1 Tuber melanosporum
TACGAGGAGCAAAGCCAATACGAGCACGAATTCCACTCTATAGTGAGAGGGAAGTTACCTGTTGTCAGAAGTTGATTCTCAAGATGGAGGTGGCTAGTGTTATTTTCCATTGTGATAGTACATGGAGAGCTAGAATAAAGTTCATTCCTTAACTAAATGCTAAAGACCAAGCACTAGGAGATCGGTTGAGAATAGTACTGAATTTCATTCCACTTAACCAGGTTACCAAGAAGTGACATTATCCCTGTCCCCATATTGAGCTGATCATACTTACAGTCTTGAAGAAGGAAAATCAATTTTCTTTTACCAGAGATGCTGTAAACTCCTATTGGGCAATCCCAATACAAAAGGAAGACGTGTATAAGCTTGTATTTGTTACACACTATAGGATGTACTATTATACAGTTATGGGGTAAGAGCTTATAGGCAGAACCCACACTTATTCCAGATTCTGTGATTTGGTTTTCAGTATGATTCCAAAAGAGATTGCGTTATGTAAAGAGGATTCTAAGTCACCTGCAACTAACTCAAATAGACACAGAGTACTTGAGGGTTCACAATCACTAATTGGGGACTACAGTAAGGTAGCTTTCGATGACATGATAGAAGACAGCTATGAAAGTGCTGAAACATTTGTGGATATATTCAGCTTTCTTCACAATCAGTTTTTTCCTCGCTGAGCTTGGGGCCCAATGTACCTGAAAGGTGAGAAAGATCACTTCTTTCGAAACTTACTAGACTTTGTAGATTTAGAGGCAGGAGAGAATGGCCTTCAACCATCACTCAACTAGAGAGAGAAGATTTTGAAGTGGCCAACACTATCAACCCTTGAGGAAGTTAAAGTTTTTTGCTTCTGGACACCATTCCAGTGAAAGTTTATTTCAGAACGGACAGAGTTAGTCCAAATAATTGTTAGGAATACTGAGATCTGATACCCAGGAGTCACCCTAAAGAGGATAGCCTTACCCGGAATCGGAATCTCTGGTCTCCAACACCCTCCTCTGGCCCCCTTAAAGGGCCTACATGTCATCTTCTATATCAATCTCCGATGCGTCCTGTGACTATAATACCACAAAATTGAAGGTGTCAGAATAACACTATATACGTCACCACTGTTGTCTGACTGGATCCTGTTCGCAGGATATATGAGAGTAGACCTTCGACTAAGTCTGAGAAGTAGAACGGAGTAAGTCCGTCAACTACTCAGAATGTTACTAGGCTTCAAAGATGTGACACCTTATACTATGAGCCGTAGGCAATGGGACGTTTCCATACAAAGAGATGGTATTAAATGGTAAAGGATCTCAGCAAGAGACCAATACATTCACACCTACCCTACAAGATTTAGAAGAGTCTAGAACTCCTAGAAACACTATTATAAAAGTTATTAGACTTTACAGAGTGTTGCAACCAGGTTTCAGAATACGTTGTAGTTACAGAGACAACTTCCTATACTACAAGAGTGATTGAAATCCTGTTACAAAAAGCAACCAAGGGTTGCCGACTGCGGGAATAATTATGATTCCAGTAGAATAGCTTTTTGCGAATTAGTAGGAAGCCTTCCGGAAGATATTTATCTGTTGGGTAAGATGTTATAGAGGTTCAAAGTCAGGCGCCCAAAAAAGGATTGTGATTACGACTACCATCATAAATACAATCCACAGATGAGACTGATCATTTGATCAATAACAAAGATGATTGAAGCCAACTCCGTTCAACTTGAGAATTTGACTACAAGTCTAAAAGACACTAAAGATCAGATAACTACTATTGGGAACAGTACAGTTCTGAGTTAGTTATATTATAATTAGCAAAGAGGGTGAAGTAATTTTCAGAGTCTCCAGGTGTTCGCACCTTTCAAGAATACCCGATGTTGCGAGTTATAATCAGAAAGGTACATAGTGGCATGATAAATAGATGTAGTCTGCAAACACTCAGACGCGGAATATAAATATCGAAGTGCCTCCCAAGCTTTAGACATTATCAAGCAATAGAGAAGAGCCCTTAATAATATGATATTATTTTTAAGATTTTATTTTACTTTACCGAATTTACTTCACTCCTAGAAGTCATAAACGAAAAGAGGTAACCTGAGCCTTCCAAGACAATCTCCGTCTACAGAAATGAATTTCGATTGGCTTAAATAACTCTGAAGTCTATCAGATTGTCTCAGCCTAACAATAATGAAGTATGCAGTTGAGAACTAAGGTGATACTGTGCGGAAGAAAGTTGGTGGAAATGAGTTTATTTGGATCCCGAAAAATGATATCGCTTTCTAAGCAATCAAATAAGCAATTTCAAACAATGCGATAGCAGCTCCAGACCCAACCATACAATATCATCTTGCAGTCAATGCAAGTAAAAGAGGGCTTGGAGGAGTCCTATTCCAGTTAGCAGGAATTCCTTCCAGGACTGAGACTACTAATTCACCAGCACACCGCAATGCTGAGAGAATTATTGTGTTCATGTCACGAACATGGCTTGGCATAGAAAAGGCTTTCATATAACTCATGATTATGAGTCATAGGTATGTTATTGTTTCACGCATATGACTCATTTGGGTCATATGACCTATTATGTTATGATTTGTTATGTTATGTACATGACTCGATTATGAGTCATGAGACATGCGCCTGGTGAGTATGCCTTGCAAGTGTACCTTGCGGGTATGCCTTACATATATGATTGTTGTTTTGCACATGACCTCGTTATGAGGTCATAGGTTTCATGTATATGACTCAGTCGAGTCATATGACTTGTTTATTGTGTTATGATTAGTTTATGTGTTTTCGCACATGGCCTTGCTATGAGGTCATGGATTTTGAGCATGTGACCACTTTGGTCACATGACTAGTTTGTTATGATTTGGTTTTGCACATGTGACCACTTTGGATCACATAACTACGGGCAGGAAGAACACTATATAAGGAGGCCGATGTGGTCGAGGAGGATAGGTTCTTCACACTTTGTTCTAAGTACTTTTC
Source organism: Tuber melanosporum (assembly GCF_000151645.1). Lineage (NCBI taxonomy): Eukaryota > Fungi > Ascomycota > Pezizomycetes > Pezizales > Tuberaceae > Tuber > Tuber melanosporum. Next base: position 36,690 of record NW_003298949.1, read on the forward strand.
CTACTTATTACTTTAACGAATTTTCCTACTTATTACTTTAACGAATATAAAATACCTTTACAAGCTTTATCTTTATTGCATCATTATCGCTACGCCAAGGAAAGTCCTTCACAAAGAAGAGTTAGAGAAAGCTTATGATAGGTGTTCTGGATAGAAGACAAAGGTCTTGTACTATTGGTAATGTAGATAGAGGCCTAGTGCTATTGTAAGATAAAGGAAAAAAGAAGAGAACTATTATTCCCTGTTGCTAAGAACTAACTATCTAATGGGGAATCGTTACAGTTCATATCATTTAAGCTAGCAGTTACGGAAACAAGATACAGTAATTCTGAGTATGAAGCCTTGGCTGTAGTTCAATGTCTAGCAGAAATCAGCTAGATGATTATTGTATCCAATTTCCCGATTCTTGTTTATACTGATCATCAGGCGTTACGAGTTCTGCTAGCTAGTATTGACAATGATGCTCATGGGCAGATTGCACGTTAATATGAAAGACTTGGAGAATATAATCTCCAACTATTATATTGATCATCAACTATACATTTTATAGGTACAGCAAATGGACTGTCTAGATTGCCTACAAGGTAGTTAGATAAACACTTTAAGGATGATAGTGACACTCTCAACATTTCCCTTACGGAAGAACAGACCGAACCTGAATGTTTAACTCTGGCCAGATTATGAGTAACTACAACCATACTAATTACAAGCCTACTACCACTTCCTCTTTAATGGGACAGAAAGTTCTGGAGAGGGACAGTAAGTATTGACAGTAGCAGGAATTGGAAGACAGAAGAGAAAGAAGATGAGGTAGTAGTAATGGGGGATGAGCAGGGCTGTACAATTGGAGTGAGAGATTTATAGAAGTTTTCTGTCATGGTAATTGGTTCAGATAGGTGAGAAGCTAGAGGTATAGAGGAAAGGAAAGCAGAAGATGAAAAGGTAGTTGGGGAAGGGGCAAGAGATCGAGAGTTATTGGGGATGGCAAGTGATCTCAGGTGGCGGAAATGGAAGGCATTGCTGAAGTTATATTTCCATGGGAGAATCGTGCAGCTGCAGTTAGAGGAAATGGAGAAGATATTGGTGAATAAAATACAGGTCTCTGAAGTAGGAAGGGAATGAGTGGAAGATGTTGATGCAGCAAATGCGAAAGTTTGTGATGGCAGAGGGCAGAGTGATGGAGTTGTTTTACTAGG
>NW_003298949.1:37894-82748 GCF_000151645.1 Tuber melanosporum
GTGTCAACAGGTTACTAAAATCCAGCGAATTGGAGAAAGTAAACCTATAATCCAGTTCAAACCAATGGATACGATAGAAATGGACTTCGTGGATCTAACTAGTCCAGCCTATCAAACTACCGGATATGTATATATTTTAGTAGTTATCGACTACTTCTCAAGGTTCCTATTCGCATTCAGACTTCTACGTACTGATCAAAGGTCTACCTTGTTCGTACTTCATGAGAAGATTGCTCCAGTTGTAGGCTAGTCAATGACAGTCTATACTGATAATAGCACCTACTTTACCAGACATCAAATACAAAAGATGTGGCAAGATTACGGAGTAATTCACTTTCTATCTGCTATCTCCCATCCTCTGTCGGTAGGCCTAAGCGAACGTTATGTGCTAATGCTGGTAGGACAGATCCAGCTCAAATGCATCACAATTGGAAGTGCGAGTCAATGGGGACTTCATATTCGAGATACCATTATTGATATTAATACCTATTGTATTTACCTTCATGGGTACATACCAGCCAAGATTGTTTTACAGTTTAATCCCGTAAGTACTCAAAAGTACGCTATTGGATTTGAGGCTTTAGTTAAGCATTCAGTAGATTTACAATCACCAGAGATGAGAAAACAGCTGATCAAGAATTGGGATTCTTTTACTCAAACCTTCTTTAGTACATGCGAGGAGTCTGGTACTATTGCCTTGGAAAAGCTCTCACAGTCACAAGACCAATTCCTCCAGAACCAATTACCCGGACACCATAAACCCAAGCTGGGCAACTTAGTCCTAGTTCAGAACATACAACTAGCAAAAATCCATAGGTGAAAGCTAGAGCTACGGTGGTCAACCCTCAGGCTTTTAGAACAAATATCAATGTCTAGAATTAGCAGTCATGTTCATCAATTACATTATCCTCCCAGAATAACTAAGAGGTTTCACTTTGATGACCTACTACTCTATGTTCCCATCAGGCGCCTATACCATGGCAGTCATCAGCTCTAGTAATACTAATCATTAGTTATATGCATGATGCTATGGGAAAAGTGGATGGCCATTTTACTCTTGGTCAATGGACTTTCAACTTTGCGAGCGTGGGGTTACCTGAGGAGGACATAATCAGGGAAAATGTTAGGAATACTGGGATCTGATACCTAAGAATCACCCTAAGTATGGTAACCCCACCTAGAATCAGAATCTCTGGTCTCTAACACCCCCCTCCAGCCCCCTCACAGGGCCTACATGTCATTATACATATCAGTCTCAGTTACATCCTGGGACTATAACATCACAGAATTGAAGGTGTCAGAATAACACTGTATAAGTTACCACTGCCCATCCGACCAGAACCTGTTCACAGGGTATATGAGAGGGGACCTTTCGCTAAGTCTGAGAAGTGGAATAGAGTAAATCTATCAAGTACTTATAAAGTTACTTGGCTTCAAAAATGTAAGATCTTTGTCAAGGACAATAGGTAACAGGACATTTTCGCACAAAGAGATGGTATCCAATGATAAAGAATCTCAACAAGAAACCAAAACATTCACATCTACCCTACAATAACCAGAACAGTCTAGAACTCTGAGGGATACTACCATAGAAGCCAATAGACTTCACAGAGTATCATAACTAGTATAACGTGTTCACAAGGTGCTAATCACATTATCGGTAATAGATACGACAGTTGGCAGATGGCCTGCTCTACCAGAGAAGGCGAGAGCTGAAAACTAAAGGAGGCTTCGAGGGTGTACTGAGGAACAAAGAAGTAACCGTTCAACCAAGTATATTGAAATACTGTCTGTTGAAGTCTGCCTTTTCCGTCGTGGGATCAGGTGGTCTTTAAATACACAATCCTGTCCATATCTAGCATGAACGAAGCTAATTAAAGATATTAAGTGATATTCTTTGGTAAAACAAACCAAGTATCAAAACGATACTTAAAACAATACATAAAACAAAACTAAGTATCAAACAATACTTAAAACAAACCAAGTATCAAAACAATACATAAAACAAAACTAAGTAGCAAACAATACTTAAAATAAACTAATAACCGAGTACCCATACTGGTTACAACTATGATTCGGAATACATTGTAGTTACGGGAATGACTCCCAATACTACAACAGAGATTGATATCTTATTACCGAGAGCAACCAAGTGTTGTCGACCGAGGGATTATTTGTCAATCAGATAGAATAGCTTCCTTCAAATTAGTAGGAAGTTCTCCACAAGATATCTATCTGTTAGGTAAGGAGTTATGAAAATTTAAAGTCAATCGAGCTAGAATGGTTGCGATTACAACTATCTTCACAGATACAACCCACAGATGAAACTGATCATTTTATCAATAACGGAGACAATTGGGGCTAACTTAGTTCGACTTGAGAGAGATAAGCTATAAGTCTAAAGACTCTAATAATCGGATAACTACTATTGGTACCAGTATGGTTCCTAGTAAGTTATATTGTAATTGCTGATGAGAGTGTGGTGATTTTCAAGGTCTCCAGATGTTCACACCTTTTAAGAATACCCAACATTGTGAGTTATAATTAGGGAGATATATAGGTTGTATAACAAATAGAGGTAGTCTGCGAACACTTAGATGCAGAATATAAATATCAAAATACCTTCCAAGCTTTAGACCTCATCAAGCAACAGAGAAGAGACCTTAACAATATAATATTTTCTTTAAGATTCAATTCTACTTTACCTATTTTCCTTCACTCTTAGTAGTCATAAATGAAACGAGTAAAGTCCGAGCCTTCCTAGACAATCTCTGTCTACAGAAACAAATTTTGATTGGCCTAGACAACACTGAAGTTTATCAAGTTGTCTCTGCCTAACAGAAGGAAGTTATAAGGTTACAGGTGGCAGGTAGTTAGTATTAGGCAGAGGGGAAAGATATTCTGATAGGTGGTATATAGCTCACCCGTGGGAAGGTTTAGAAAAGGGAGCCAAGTAAGTTAGAGAGAGTTTCCATCAGCTAGTTTAAACGTCTTGTCGACATTATCAGAAAACGGGGGTGTACCTGTTACAGATAAAATTTGATTTTGTTTTTTTACCATATTTTAGCTAGTTTTTCAGACCTTTAGCTTAGCATCACAACAATTTTAATTAGCTCTTTACTCAGATGGGGAAATGATACATTGTTTGTATTTAAGTTACTGGAAGTTGAATAGATCATGTTTTCAATATAAGAGGGATTGCTAGGCTTGGCAGACAGGGGATTGGAAATTTAGTCTATATAGCCGCAGTTTTTTTCTCCTATTTTTTGTTTTTTTTTTCTGTTTTCTTTTTTTTCACTACTACTACCACCACCACGCATTTTTCAACGGAGGTACAGGAAAAGTGGAGAAACGGTTTGAATTTGCATCTTGTAGCTACAGTCACTATGCAGAAGTGTTTGTAAAACTAGTCTCAGATGACTAAGCTGCCTCACTAAAATGCCATCTTCCAATGAAGTATAAAATTGATCGTAACCGTTCTCCTAATCGTGACCATGACCATTCACAAATCTACACCCACCGAAGCCTTCTTTACCTAATTAATTCATTTGTTAATTTCCTCTACCTTTGTTACTAATGGTTAAGCGTTCTGGAAATATGAAGTATACCGCAAAAAAAAGACCCCCACCTAAAACCACCCGGAGAGAAATGAGCCTTACAGAGAAGGGCATGATAATCACCTTTTTCTACTGCCTCCGGAATATTGCCTTAGTAGCTCAAATTATTAGATGCCCATGGACAACAGTTAAGAGCTTTCTTGTCTGGGCATGTGAATGCCAATCTCTTGAAAATCTCCCTCACCCTAGTTGCACTCCTATTTTGAGTGGTCAACAGCGTCGTACAATTATACAGGCAGTAAAGTCAAACCAGAAAATGACCAGATACACCTTCAGGGATTGCTATGTACCCAGTGTTTCTCTTGATACTGGTAACTCTTTGTACTATTCAGAGTGACTGGATAAAATTGTCTACTAAATTTGCCTGTATAGTGGACCGGGTACTCAGAGAAGCAAACATTAAAAAATTGATAGCCAAGTCAAGACCGAGGCTAAAGCCTGATCATGTGTCTAAGAGATTGAGATGGGCTACAGCTCATAAGGACTGGACAGCTGATGATTTTCAAAGTGTGATTTAGAGTAATGAGTGCAGTGCGGAGAAATCTAAGAATCCAAAGCAACAATTGATATTCAGAGAACCTGCAGAGAAGTAGTTGGCTGATTGTGTACACCCAAAGGAGAAGAATAAGGGAATCTCGCTTATAGTTTGAGGGTGCTTTTGGGGTAAAATAAAAGGTCTATTAGTTCCTATTACTCAAACTATCAATAAGACCAAGTATGTTAAACTTTTAAGAAGATATCTGTTTCCTGTTATTCATCAAATGATTTCCTTTAGTATACAACTTGAAGATGTCCTTTTTCAGCAAGATAATGCTCCTGTTCACAAGGCATATAGTGTTATTGATTGGTTGGAGAGAAACAGTATTGAGATTGTAGACCACCCCCCTTATTCCCCTGATTTAAATCCTATTGAGCATGTATGGGTTGAGCTTAAAAAGCGATTGCACTAGCAGTATCCAAGGATTGCAGAGACTCCAGGAGGAAAAGAGGCTGTTAGGAGAAGACTTGCACATGTATTACCATTGGTTTGGGAGACAATTCCTGAGGAGTTTTTTGAGAAGTTGTGGAAATCAATGCCTGATAGAGTGGCTACAGTTTTAGAAGCAAGGGGAGGTTATACAAAATATTAGCTAGTTTAATTTATGGCAGGTCAATTGACCGTTGAATGTTGAGAGGTGCCAGTGGTTGTTGATCGTGAACTTGAACTCACGCACATGCACACCCGTTGACAACCCCACCGGCACTGCCCCACCATATGGTGCAACTGCAATTAAACATTGTCTCAGATCATGAACACTTCTGCCAAGTGACTGTAGATAGTCGGACAACCAGGATAGGTTGGATTTTTTCTCTGGGGTTTTCATTTCTTGAGGTTTGTCTTGTACAAAGAGGTTGATAGCAAGCTTGTAGATCGAAGGTGATTGCAATTGTAAGGCATTTTCTTATGGTTCAAAGGTTTCATCAGCAATAGTTGGTGATTAGAAGGTTTTCATCCTGTGAAGCAGATATACCATTCCACAGATTTTTGTTTTTCAGTACTAGTACAAGTACTACGGTACTCAAGCATAGCACATCTCCCACCCGCATCATCTCAACACGCACTGTAACTTACTGCACAAGTGGTATTGCACAAATAAAGAAACCGCATCGAAAATACGCGTGGAAAAAATTGCTGGCGCTGGGCCGTTATCAAATATTTATGAAGCGTCGGGGAGAGCACTGCGATGGGTCATTTCTTGGATGAAAACAAAATCACCAGAATATATCACAACACCTCACGAGGGAAATGTGGTGAATATGGCTAGTGACCCTAAAATATACACGATATAATCTTCACAATGCCGTGAGAAATGACTAGACCAGGACTTTCCAAAATCTCCATTACTAATGAACCTGGGGGTGTAAGGATTTTTGGAAAAAGAGAAATTTGTTCCATCATCGATTTCAAGAACTTGCTGGATTGTAAATTACGTGGGTTTTGTCAGTTCATGGCTATACGGGGTTGTGTCGCTTCATTTTTCAGTCCCCATCCTCTCACTTTGTGTACTTGTACAGTACTTATCCGAAAAATCTAAAAGCCTAAAAACAGTCCAATACCGGTACACTATAGCACCACACTATCCCAGATAAATACAGTAGTATGATGTGGTACGATATATTCCAATCGATGGGTATCATGGGTGCAGCACCAACTCTCGCACAACTCTCATATGGTGTCATGGCGACACTTCCTCCCGTATAACACAAGCCCCCGTGAGCCCACTGGAACAGGGAGGTTCGCACTTCTCAAACCCCCGTGAGGAAAAATCCACCTTCGGGCACAAGGCCTTACTTTGGCGGGTCAAGTTAATTTGCCCTAATAAGCATAACGTGAGGAGTGGAAGCTGTTTTCTCGTGCGGCACGGCACGGCATTTGTGATCTTTCCCGTGCCGTAGAGAAAGAGCTTTGCATTGAGGGCTAGAGCGCGGCAGTGATGGTAGTCCCGGTACCCAAATTGGTGCGGTATAGTGGTGCACATTCGTTTGTTCGTTCGTTCATGCCATTCTGTAAGAATATGCACCGCGATATCTCAGCTGACTCAATGAGCCGGCAGTTTCTGAACTACATTGATTTACATATTTTATTTCACCCCCTTCCCGCGATGGAAGGATTCCCCAAATACTTAGCGCGCTCCTCCCGGGAATCAGCGCGGCCTACCTGAAATTGGGTGAAAATGCCAACATGGATTGGTGCACCCCGCACCACAGCTCCGGCTCCCCAATAAATAAGTGTTGCGGTTGGCAATTTCGCCTTCCAAGGGGGGCAAAATGGATAGTCGCAGCATGGGATGTGGCATCGGGCGGGATTGGCCGACATCACTGACCTGGATAATTTCCAAAGGCGTGCAGGACACCCTAGTGGACATACTGGAGAGCGGGGACGTGGCCTGCGAGATATTTACGAGGTCGACACTGCTTGCGTAAACTGCGTACACACTGAGTAAGAATATTTGGACGAGGAAGGGTGAGAGATTGCGGATTACGGGGCAGTTGCTGGTTACCGTTTATGTTGTTTGTTTTCGGACCTTAATGGCCTCTATTACGGGATCCGTTACGAAGGAGAGCTCGTGGGTTGTGCTATATGGTGGGAATCCAGTGGATTTGGAGACTTGGACTAAGGGCGTAAGGGAGGTTGCCAAGTTGAGGATGTGTCCAGGAGCGGGCTATTGGGCCACAGTGAAGTTGAAGGACTAGACCTACTCCTAAGATGGGAAAACGCCCAGTATCATCAAACCCCGTATGATATCATCTACTATGAGATTATCAGCGGCATCGATCCACGATAGGTTCGGTTTAACAGGCCACGAAAACTGCGAATACCGGTTGATGAGATCCAACACACTCAGCAAGCTCAAGCTTTCTCGTGTGAGGAAAACACTAGAGGCCCCTGTCTTAGCGTACGGAGATTGGAGGTCTGGTGGAGATAGTGTATTATATCAGATTTTACTGTGCGCACCTTCCGTGTCGCCTACTATCCCAAATCTCCCAGGCCCCCACCAATACACATCAACAGACCGCTTCGCCTACGGCGTCCCCGGGATAACGTAAAAACGGATTGCGTGCTGCGACTCCTCTACGTGGACGTGCATGATGCCAACGAGCTGTACCAGGGCGGGCGAAAACTCGGCAGGGCCATCGCGGACTTAGCGGAGGTATTCATGGAGATTCTGGGCGAGTGCAGCGGTGCTCATAGGGAACAGGTGTTACACGAGCAGATGAGCCGAAGATAGGGAGTTTGGGAATCGGTGTGTTGTTAGGAGGAACGGGGAATGGCACTTGTGCGCATTGGACGGTCGAGTGGGGGTGGGGGAGGGGTTGAAGCTTGAGGGAGGGGATGCGCGACGTGAGCGGGTGACCTGAACCTTTTGGTCTCGCTGGTGTGGAGGGTCGTCGGGTGTGAAATGTTGGTTTTGGCGAATGTTCGTTTCATACACTGTCACTCGGGAAGCTCCAAAATGGCACCCGTGGCTGGGGCCTAAGTGGAACTTTGGATACATGTATCATAGTCATTGATAATCTGTACCAGACAAATGACCAAATACCGAGGGGCCGTTTAAACAATCCAAATATCTGAAACCACGACAAAACTTCCACAAACCTGTCGACACGATTAAGTCCTCGGCCACATTGCCCAGCAACCACTCAATTGCGACGTTCAGAACCTTACCTCATCACCCCATCTCACTCGCTCACTTGGAGTCACTCCAACTAATGTACGCAGGCATCACAGCAACCGCAAGGCAAACCCCCGAGCACTCATTGCCCTCATCAAACCGCTCAATCCACCCTACAAAAACGATTACTAAGATTCGCCTAGGCCTAGCTGATCTAAGCAACCTAGCATCCCACCAAATGTTGCAGCCGCCGCAGGTAAATCCCAACCACGGGGATAGCCCGGACTTACGGCTAGCCGACCGTCACATCTCCGTTCCACCTTACAAACGCATCAATAACATGATGGCCGGGGGATGGCTGCGCCTGCTTTCAGGTTGGCAGGATTTGAAGCGCTGAGGGGTTTTTCTTTTTCGCCCTCGAAGAGATATTCGATGCAGGGGTGGGCTGTCGGGTCCCACGTTAGGGAGAACAGAGGGAGGCTGTCTGAAGGAGAAGGAGGATAGAGCTGGAGGTCTTCTTCACGGGCACGGGTCGGGTTGGCTGTCCGGTTTGGACTGGGGGCGGGGTAGGGCGGCAGAGAGGATATGTGTTTTTATTTTTTCTTATTTCACGAGATTTGAAAAGTGGCGCGATCTTACTGTGCTAAGTGCGGTTGATTCTGGGATACCGTTGGTTTAGTGAAGGGGAGACATGATTAAACCCCAGCCCCGTCCACGAACGAGTACCGGTAGGAGTATTATACTCCAGAAGCTCACCCGCACGTGGTAATGTATAGTACAGTACGGGCATGATGCAGGCCCCGGAATGAAGAGCCGGAACATTTGATGAGCCCTCGGAAGTGCACAGACGATTTGCCATGCAAAAGGCCCGCCCCTCTGTGTTCGGGCTCTACACACCGGGGACTCGTACTCGAATATAAAAATTGGTCCACGGCCTGGCACGGTGCTCACCCAGGACCCCATCCCCATTGCATCTCAAAGTACGAGTAACCATATCTTGACTGTTCCAAATCGGTTAGCCTCATTTAACACACCCCCGCTTGGACCAACATCACACCCAACCCATCCCAGCATCCCACCAAACAACGAACCAGGAAATAAACCTAAATAGCACCTGCGAAACGGTAAATACAGGACTCCCGGTACCTTGTATCACGGTACTGTACAACGGCATCTACGGTAACCTCATCCCCGGGCAGGGAATCGCTCTTTTTCTCCCTCTTCCCATTTTAAAAAAACTGCTCCCAAGTCTGCGCCGCTATCAGGCAGAAGTTTTAATACCAAACAATCCCCCTCAATACGTCCTCCCTTATCCTCCGCTGTTGTATCGACCATACAGTATATATCCAGAGTTGCGTTGGCTATTCCCAGATTTGCCGTGACAAATTGTTACACCATCGTATTGACGACGACAACCCTTACGACGACTTCAGCACTCCCACGGGAAGGTCGCGCGTAACTTACTTGATTGGTGAGATAGGTTACTCGGGCTCACCCAACCCAACGCTTAAATACCCAGCGACAACGAAGAACCAACGACCAACTCACCATCAACAAATTTCAAAATCATGGCTTCGAACACGCCAGGAGAATGTTGTATGAAGGGGGTTATGCACGAGGGCACGCCGAAGGGAGAAATGGTGCAGTTCGCGGAAGGTTTGTTGCGAGGTCTCAGTTTGTACTAGATTGATAACTAATATGGAGTCTCTCACCAGTGGAAACATACATCACCAAGCCTGCCAGCGGATCTAGCGAGAAGGTGATCCTGCTATTGACGGATGTTATGGGGATTTGTAATAATCCGAAACTGTTTCGCACCCTCCCTCTCCTTCTCCACCCTCACCGGTCCCGTTATGCTAACAGCAACGATACCAGCATTGCCGACAACTTCGCCGCAAACGGATACACCGTCGTTCTTCCCGACATCTTCGCCGGCGACAAAGTCCCCCTCCCAGCGGATCGCAAGCCAGGATTTCAACTTCCGGAATGGCTAAAGAACCATCAACCCCACCACGTCGTCCCGATCATCCAGGAAGTGATGGGTCAAATCCGGGCGGAGCTTAGTATGCCTCCCCCTCTTCCTCCCGGGGAGGACACTTGGAGCAGGACTAACACGCAATAGAGCCCCGCAAAATCGGCGCAGCAGGCTACTGTTTCGGTGCAAAATACGTCACGCAACTCCTCTCCGGCGAGATCGACGCAGGCTACAACGCTCACCCCAGCTTCGTCACACTGGACGAACTCTGCGCCATTAAAGCCCCGCTTGCGATTTCTGCCGCTGGTATATCCCCTCCCCCAACCATCATCTTTAAAACAATGACAGAGCTAATAACGATAACACAGAAACTGACTCAATCTTCACCCCGGACCTACGCCACGCGACGGAGGCCAAGTTGGCGGAGATCAAGGCTACCTACCAGATTACTTTGTTTTCTGGGGTGGAGCATGGGTTTGCGGTGAGGTGCGATTTGGCGAATGAGAAGCAGAGGTGGGCGAAGGAGGAGGCGTTCTGGCAGGCTGTTAGGTGGTTTAGGTTGCATCTTGCCTAGATCATATTAGATGAGCTTTTAAAGGTGGGGTGTACTGGGTCTGGAGGCGAATGCGAGTGGGATCGAATGATTCCATGGTTTGTAGGTCAGATGAGGGTTGTAAGCGTGCGTTCAATTCCCGAATACGCTATTTTGTGATTGCCAGTATGGCGGTGAACCAACCAAAGGGGCTCCGGATTACTATGAGCAGATAATTCGTCCGACCGGTTACTAACGATGCCATGAGCGGAAATACCGGGAGGGCTGTATGATATTAACAAAAGGGGCGCCCCCCCCCTCAAGTTTTCTATACAAAATCCCGATCCCCGATTAACCACCAGAAACAACCACAGCAAATCCTGTCCTCCAAACTTTGAGAATAAGAGGAGCGTCCTTAGGGAGTTTAGCGTCATTGATTTTTCAATTTTCATCAACAGTCCCAAATACCAACACGGAGACCTGAGGCCGGTCCACTGTCGGTATTTGCAAAATCCCATACAAATTGGCGGTCCTAGCGTGGATTTGGACCTCATTTCCGGTTTTCGTATGATAGAACAATCCCTGTAGCCTTACATCTAATCATATAAATCTTTAAGTTAAACCCCTCTCATTCTTTGTTTCTGGGTGAATGCGTATTGGAAATTGGTGTCTTTTGCGGAAAAAGGGGAGCGTGTTTCTCTCGTTATTACAAAGCTAGTGCAGTAGCGTGCCCTCATACCCACTGCGGCGCATTACCAAACACGGGGCATCACTCGCTCACGTACCCTCGACAGCGGGTTCAGCGGAAAGGGGTAGCACAACGTCCCATCCAGAGCCGCCTATGAACAAACGGAGCCCACCGGGCCCGATTCGCACGCATCGGTGCTTGAGATCGTTTTTCGGATGATGTTATTGTCAAAACTGATTATCCCCCACACCCACTGATTCCAGCATTACCAACGAATACTAGGGCGCTCCCTTGTTTCCCGCGAAGAACATATTGTGACTGACCGGCTCTCCAAGGTGTGGTGGTGACGGGATATTTCTCGGGGAGTTGGTGTGGGTGGTGTTTCGTGAAGCGATGAAGAGGTTGCGCTTGGGGTGGGATATCTCATATCTCTGTATACATTTGGTACGGTATCATGCACATGTCTAAAGGATCTAATGAAGGCTAGGAATGGTAGAATTGGAATAGCTCCATTCAGGTTATCCGTTCTCCCAACTTTCGAAGCGTATATTATAGGTTTAACTCGCTGGATGGACCCCCCCATCGCCGAAGTGCCTCCCCCGCTGAGAATGAGCACGCACGAATTGTGAGAGCAAGCGGCGTAAGCAAAGTACCAACATTCACGCCGCAGTAACAAGAAGTAACAACAGCGCACCGGTGTCCTACCAGAGGATTATTCAGCAACGAAGTTTCAGCGACGTCGTGCGAATACTCGACAAAGCAGGGACCCGTTCCCGGTGAAGTTTGTCGTCGTGGGATCGGGATCCGTCAAGGGCGCGCAGTATGTGGAGGGCGCCCAATCCCATTTCGCCGCAAGAGGCCTCTGGTCGAATCGATCTCAGAAGTGCTTCAGCTCCGCTAACAATTCTCCCGGTCATTTTGCTACCCTGTTTTGCACGGTCAACTGTTAGGATTCTGCTCGACGATCTGTTGGCTTTCCCCTCAACTTCCCAAAGCAAGCGGTGGGGTTTAGGTGCTCCCAGCACTTTTTACCTTATGATTTGAGGCACCTGTCCGAACATTGCTTCTTCTCGCCGTACCCATATGTGATGCTGGCGGTGGGGGGGGAGGGGTCTGCGTGGGTGCCGTATTTCCAAAATCCGAATTGCTCACATGTCATCTACGGTAAACGATCCCGTCGCTCTAGTGTTTTAAACTAGAAATCACATTACTTTTGCTTACTAAGACTTTAGGAACCCCCTCTCCTATCCCCATTTCTAGAAGCCCCGATTCAAACCACACTCCTTCTATCATAACCCCCGGGCTCGATTACCAAAGGAACCGTTGACTTATTGTACATTACCGTTCGCAAAGCCTTCGCGGAAAGAGAGATACTGTGACAATGTCTTGGCGGCAATGAAGGTACTGGTACAGTACAAGAATTTACCTTCTATCTGCGGTCTGAATTTTAGATTCAATTGTTCTTTCCTAGAACAGACAATAAGGGAATTTATTGGTTATTTTCTTATCGCGTCCTTGAAGCTGGGAGATGTAGAGACGGGATTGAAAAAATGATGGGTATATCCAGTACCCCTCTTAATTTGAACGGCTGATATGTGATGGAGCCTTGTACTGTACTGTACATAACAACCACCAATACCTCCCACTTAAATGTCATTTTCTTGACTACTTTCCAATAATTAAAAATCCTGTAATATTCCCCATATTATCTATGGGTTTGCCAACCCGCTACGAAAAATTTGGGCACACCCCCCTTGACATTGTGCTGTGAGAGGGTGGTGAAGTTGAATAAAATGGCCATCTGAAGAAACCTTTAGAAGCATTACTATTATAGAAGGTTTCCGTCCGCGTACCGGTACCACACGGGGCCGCTGCAACTCATGACTGGCAAAGTATGGCGGTTAACCACATTCCCTCGGTACAAACTCCCCCGTGGGTTTCGCAGGTATTGCATACCGCCTAGTAGGGTAGGTTGGTAGAGGACCTCTTAAGCGATTGAAGGATTTAACAAAAAAGTGAGTTCATAATTATTATGATATACGGAACTTTTACAACTCGTGAAGCACTCTTTCTGCATACCTATACTGGGTAACTTCCCTGCCCCCCCCAATTCGTTAATGGCCCACCGTAATGCTGTCTTTCCATACATTTTGTACTTGACGGTCACACGGGTACCAAGTAATACATATACTGATAGTAAGTTTGATGAGTGGTCAAGTTCTTAAGCATGAATAGTCACTTCTGGAACGAACTCGAGTATGATACATGTATCACAAGGTGTGCTTGTTCTCATCGCACTTGCCCTGATCACACAATGTGACCACATCCTGTGTTGTCCCCGTCCCCCAGGCAACCTTAAAGTGTACTGTACCAAACCACACAACGCTAACTATCCGTACTTTTTGACCTTATGGTTTTTGGAGGCACCGTGTAATAATATAGATACTAATTATAGAGGCTAATAGTGTACGCCAGTTCAAAAAATACAAAACACTCACCGGTGCACAAACACCGTTCAATCCCACTCCCACCTCCATCTTCTTCTGTAGTACGTCTCCCCTACATCTCCGTTTCCGGCTCATCCAGCCCCTCTTCCACCCGTCCCCAAAACTCCTTCTTTGCCCATTCATGAACCGTCCCAACACTCTCAGCCTCCTCAGTCTCCTTATTCTCCCATACCACCATCTCCAGCATCTTCGCAAGCATAACCCCCCGTTCTCCCAAAACTCCAAAAATCGCTTTGCACCAAAGGGTACTCTTCTTCCCCCTCGCCCCCATCCTCATAAAACACCCCGTGGCAACCCTCAGTGGGTACATGGTGAGCACTGGACCGTATGACTTCCTCTCTGGAGCGACAAAGTACTCTACAGACATACATATTTGCGCCGCTAGGTCGTATATTTCATCCGTCGTTACAAGAGGCGATTGACAGGCAGGGGTTAATCCGATTATTGTGTAGTTTAGAACTATTAGGTTTGCCCAGTAGAAGGTGTAAGTGTTTGCAACTCCGATGTTGGGGAACCGGTAGCAGGTAGGGAAGACCGGGGGGTCAATGTTTAAGGCGGAGAACTCTAGCCAGTGGTGCGCGCTGGGGGTGGATATAAAGTTTTCATACCATGCTTCCAGCTTGGCCTTAAAATCTAGGCACCGCCTGAGCAGCGAGGGATGAGCGGAGCGCGGGAGTGCGCGTCGAGCTTCGAGAATACCCGGGAGTTCCAAATGCAGGTCTTGTAGTTGCTGCATCGGGGTCTTTTGGGTCTTGGTCCAGGGGATGGTGAGCCATTCTTTGGACGCAAGGAAGTTGCGTTTGCAGCTCACAAGTGAGTTGGTTAACTATTCTTCTGTCAGCTTGTATTCGGGGACCCTATAGAAGAGGAAAGGGGGGAATACACTAGTACCACGAAAACTGGTAAATAAACGATGGCCCAATTCGGTAGTATGAGCTTCCGGCCCTCTCACTCGAACTAATAACTCCATACCGTCTGCATGTCGCTGCCACGTGAGCGGATCTGCACACCCCATCGTCTTCATAATGTTAGACAATTCAATATTTGGATCAGTATGGATGCGATGACCAACCTCGTACATGCCCAACAACATGGTCGCCGCTAATGTCTCGTCACGGGTATGCATGGTCTTGTTCGAGAGTGCGGCATTCAGCTGCGCCAAGGCCCTTGTGTATATCTTTGTACTCTCCTTGACGATCCGCTCGTCCCTGCTCTGCCGGCCGAAAAATACGGTGCACACTGCCATTGCGGAGGTATCCAAAACCTGAACGCCACAATTTATAGCGCGGGGAATTGCGTGAACCCATACCGAAGGGACCCCAGATGACGGACCATCGGGCGGTACACATCCATCCAGAAAACACGCTAGGAGTGCGGTTCGATAATGCGGTTGCGGTGGTGGAGAAACAGAGATTGTGAAACCCACTTCTCTAACCAAGCGTCTAGGGCTTACCGGGATAACATCCTTAGCAGAAGCGCTATTAGAAGAGCCGTCATCATCCGATGAGCCAGCCCGCGGATCTGAAGACACCAAAGCTTTGGTTGCATTTGGATTGAGTCCTGGACCAGTTGCATTACGGAACACGACCGCACGGTGATATCCCGCGCACACCCTATTCGATTTTATGCAGTTTCCACATTCTGGCCTTTTCTGATCACACTTTTCGATAATTAGCCTTGTCGCCAGCCCGGCAATAGACGCAATAGCGATGTGGAGGGAAAGGGGGTGTTATAAGATCCGATCTACACCATCCCCCTCCGATTCCCAACCCTTCAGAATCCGACCTGTCATGTCAATCCGTCGGATAAAAGAGAGGATGGAGCGGTAGCGAATCAAGGTGGGGCACGTTGGCCACCTTCTGTTCCAGAAGCCCCTGGGTTCGTGCATGAGGTGCATAATCTGAGATGATATATAGCTTACCCCAATCTTCCGCTTGCGACAGGTATTACAGCCCTTCGATCGCCCAGGAACGCCAACCATAACTCACCCGCCCAAATTTCCCAAAGTCCGATTCGCGGGATGAATCCTCGAAATTGCTCTTCGAACAAGCGACGCGTAAATCGCTCCCCAACACTTAGACGATGAGCTCCTCGGTAGCGCGTCAGCGAGAACCCCAGAGTCCTATCGCCTGACCTTTCTATGTGTCTGCAGCTCCGTCTGGTCTGATTGTATATAGTGCACCCGTCGTTTTTTAAACTCTCCGGAATGGGAAATAAATGAGTGATTCACTTAAAGTATAATTGATGGCTCCACGGCACTAGATTTTGCGGGGGGGAACTACCGTAACTTGGCCCACGAACACGTAACTCACGTTCCAGAAGGCTGTGTCATAAAAATGTCGAGCACCAGTTCTTGAGTCGGGGTGGGGCAAGTGCGTCCTGCTATGGTTTGGGTTCCAAACAAGGACGTGTTCGGTGAAGATGATTGGGGTGAGGTTTCTCGACGTTGGAAATTCCCGGGGTCGGTTAGTTAGTTAGGGCAACAGTAACAGTGATGATCCCTGCAGAGCTATTCCCAAAAGAGTTGCAATCCGCGAGAGGATGGGAACGCCTAGCAGCTCAGCGAGCTCATGCGATGTTGGCAGGACGAGGTGGCAGTACCGATACTTGAGCCCAGTCTCCAGAGCCGGGGAACTCGCTGGGGACCTTTACTCGTAGCTGGAGACTTCTGATGGCGCTTCCGTCGGCACCGGTATTATGAATTAATGAAGATGAGGATGCGAGATTCGCTTTGGAGAAACAGATACCGAATGTAGCGCACGCGGCGACAGTGAGTTGACGCGTTGGACAGAATCGAATCGATTGATTGATTGATTCGATTACTCCTGGCGCCAGGCGCTACTGCTCGCTAGTCCACAACCCTAACCCACCGCAATCCATTCCAACTCACACAACTGGTTATTATCGCCCAGAAAATTGCTATGAATTCTACCAGAAAACGAATAAATAAAAATTGGAAAGAAAAACATCAAATTTAGATGGTGACGTATAATAAAAGAAAAGAAAAGACAAATCAGACCTGACACATGTCCCCATCCCAAAGGCTAAGGTGGCACTCCACGGTGGCGCTCCATGAGAGTGGGAAGCCTCTGTATCCCTTTTCCATTTCCTAATCGGTGGAACGTAATTGTTTTCGCAAAAGGTTATTTACTTTTCCTTATCCAAGCCATGTCCCCATTAATATCATACATAATGGTCCTCCTTCCTTGCTATATTTCTTGACGGAGGAAATATCATAATATTATCATAAGAGGAATGAACTACCGGTATCAGTGAGATTTTAACTGGTTGAGTGGGGGACAGGGTTAGGGTTATCGTCAATCAGCTACGGTACCACACCAAATGAACCAGCGAGCAAGTACTCTACTGTACGAGTAATTTACAAGTACCGTATCATACCGGTACGAGTACTCGAGTACTGGTACTCTACCCTCCAGAGCAGGAATAAATATTCCTCCGGGCGGTGCACTCGTGAGCGCTTCCCTGTCCCTTCAGGAACCAATCATTGGCAACGAACGAGCCATCTGCTCAAGTACCGGTGTTGCGCCCCCTCCGAAGCCGCAGTTACTCGTAGATGGATGGTGCGTCGAATGCGCACTAGACCTTGGGAATTGTCGTGACCGTAACCCTTGACTACTGGTAAACCGTATGGTATGGTAGTGATGAATTGACTCGCAGATGTGTTGTGTAACTTGAAAGATAAGAGGAAGCAAAAAGAGGTGAAGCACGACTCAATTGGACAGGGAAGAACGCTTTTACGGTACGAGTATTTCGTCACTGTCTAACGAGTGCCTTGTCTAGTCCAAGGTGGGAGAGGGAGAGAAGCTTAAGAAGGGAAAACTCTCCTGCCAAGTGCTCCCCCTTCTTGAACAGGAATTTCTGCAGGGTCAACCCCCTACCGAATACACGACCACTCCATCCTACCCATCCTCATCAGCCCTCACCAGTACCTTTGTGCGTCACACGACTTGCCAATAGAACTGATCGACCGGATAAATTTATATGACGGACGCTCTTCGCCCCCGACGTCCTCATTGTCGAGCGCCCGAACCACAACGCCCAAGCGAGGAGCTGGATGGGATGGAGAAAAGTGCGAACATCGGCTTCACGCGGCGGTCGCCTTAAAACGGAAGAATCCAAACCTCGAGCGATGTACAGTATCCCTCACCCACAGTACTTGTACCGTATCGATTTTCCCGCACGCCATTGCTCTCCTTACTCCCACCTCGCACGGTTACTCGTTTCGGGCTCCCTGAAGCGCATCGGCACCTTCGGGCATGCTGGCGTCGGACATTTATCTCGTGGTGGCATGCGAGATGGGTACGTGTTTGAGCACCGCATTCGGAATACTCCATTTTTGTGCGGTTTGGGGAACTCATGACATCTCTCCTAGCAATGTTCCACCATTTGGTGTGCCCAGGGCATCCCATTTCGTGCATTTGACTCGTGACGGAATGCGAGTGTCGACGTTTTCATGCCATTAGGAGCTGTGAGTCTCGGCTGAAAAGGCTGTTGTATTTGTCGGGGGCGCCCCACACCATGGCTGCAAAGGTCCGCACATCCCGTGTGGCCGGAGGCAAAGCCAGAAGTGTTGAACTCTTTACATTCCATGCTTTGAGGGTAGACTGATAAGCCGACCTTAACCTACTGTGCAGAAAATACTACAGTGTTTCGTTCACTATGCAAATCATCCCAACCCTCACCTTCCATAAGCCAATCACTATAATAATACCATATCCGATACCGAATTCCCGTCCGCGAAATCAACCCGAATCCAGCGCCAAACCAAACCAACCCAAAACCAAAGTTACAGCAAAAAAAACCCAGGCATGATATCCTCCCATCAATCCATCTATCCATCCAACCAACTCAAAAACTATACACAAAACCACCGAGAGCCATCACTTAAATGATCAGATAAAGACTACACAAAAAACTCGGCCCGGTATAAATCCCCAACCAAAAGATCACATTACCCAGTGTCTCCCGTCCCTTCAGCAACTTTGTGCGACTGGCATACACAAGCGGAACCTGCAACATCTGCGCAACGAGTAAATACCCGCGCAGGCGCTTGAACAGACTCCACATGACCAACTCGTGCACGATAGCACTAAGCAGGAAGGTGATCACGGTAGCGGTGCCGCGGGAAACATGCCAGGTGGAGATGCTGCTATGGTAGACGTGTCGGAGGAGGAAGTTGTGCACGGGCTTGTTCCAGTCACGGGCGAAGGCGTCCCAGGTCGTGGAATTCCACCATGGACCGTAGAAGCCGCGGTCGGCGAAGAAGGTGAGTTCGGCCAGGGCGTTCAGGATGAGTTCCCAGATAAGGTACCATGCCATCAAATACTCTATCATGAACGGGAAGATGAGGTCCAGGAGGATGTACGGGAAGGCTTGCAGGCGCGAGGAGAGTGGGAGAAGGCGTAGGGTGTGGGTCTGCAAGACGACGGGAAGGATGAGGTGTTGGGAGACTACTATCATTATGCCCAGGACGCCGAAGGTTGCTGTGGTCTTTTCCAGCACGTAGGGCCAGTTTATGGTAGTGGTGCGGGGGTACACGAGCTCGTAGACGACGCTGTTCCTATTAGTTTTTTGGATGGATGGATGCTCGAAGGGGGGACGTACGTTGGGAAGTGAATGTACTCAAAATAATTCCACCACGTCAAGTTCTGTGGATACACCACTTTCGGCCCATCGTTATCCTCCACATAACTGCTCAACTCGCCGTTACAAGCAGCGACTTCCTCCATAATTGCCCTCTCAAAGTCCTCGACTTGTGTGCTGTCCAATTCCTCTTCCGATCTCCCTCTGATATCGACCCCGGAATCCGCACTACCGGTCCTGACATGATGTCGCGCATTCGACTCACTCGTATCCAACGCCCTCAACTCTACCAATTTCCTTTCGAGCGACCGCAGCCGTCCGCAAACCCCGCTCAAATGCCCGTTATAGAACGCGTACGAGTGCTGCTTCATGAGCATCACCAGACAATGCAATACTACGAAAACCGTCTGAATCCACGGCCAGTCTTTCCAGAGGGTATATTCAATTACGGCGCCGAGGTACACCGCTTCCCAGACCATCTGTAATACCCACCCGGTGCGCTCCCAAGATATTCTGCCCTTAGCGACAGCTTTTTGCAATGGGACGCACCAGAGCGTTGACCCCCAGAACATGGTTGCGTCAACGAGGAGACAATCTATGAGGTTGTTTGGGTTGAACATCATTGAGAGGATGTCTATTCCAAAGAGGCGGCCTTGTTCTTTGTAGGATGTTGCGGCAAGTTTTAGAATTAGGATCACTACCGACATCCTATTACTAGTCAGCTTCTTTGGCGGGTATGCCCGGTGATGGAGTGAACTACCAGAACACGGTGTAAAACCCGCGAAACGGAGAAGAAGCGGCCTCTGGGCTTCTACGGTCGAATGCGGTGAATCTTTTCGTAAAAACCAGCTATCGAACACGACCAACTTAGTCCTCACTTCATGCAGTGGGAATAAATAGAAAGGAAAGACCTAAATCCCAAACATACATCACTAAACTTCTTCTTTCTCTTCTTCCCCCTAACCACACTCCTGCTCACCAGCAACCTCCCCAGCTCATCATCCATCACCAATCTATACCTTTCCTTCCCCCGAATCTTCTCTAATCGCACGGGTATGGATGCCCGACGTCCAACCTGCTCCTGGAACTCCCTCTCTCCATTTTCCCTCCCAACACCCAACCCTACCACGGGTTTCTCCGTAGGATTTGCCGACAGTCGAGCGTCGTCAAAGTCGCTGGTAGGCGATGCACTCTCGGGGCTTGGTGGGTCGGAAGAAGTAGTCGTTTGTAATTCTCCGAATAAAAATGTGTGAGTTTTGGCAGTGGAGGGAGTGTTGTGATTGCTCGTCGATGGGGCTCTTTGCGACATGGTCAACTTGTTGAACTGTGTCATACCGCCGGGGCGCCCAGTCGAGCAGAACCAGAGAAAAAACAAAGGATGAAAGAGAAAAATTTCTCAACGTGAACTTGAGAAGTGGAGAAGAACTAAGCCTTGAGGTTCTACCGGTAGTTAAAGTAGTTTATTGAGCTCGGCAGGCGGCATATGAGAGAACTGAGTAAATTGATAATCCCAAATCCACCCAACCAACGTCATTAACCGGGACGATTTTGGCTCCGACCCGCTACTAACTTCTCTTCTGATTTCGCGCAGCCGCATCCGTAAAGTTCTCGTGCGCTCCCTTGTTCCTCGAGAGTTGTGCCCATTAACAAGAGAACAGGGAGTGCCTTTTAGATAACTGTTTCCAGATACCGGTATGCCTCTAGGGACAACGCAAAACTTTTATCACAATTTTTCCCCCAAGTAATGAGAATGATATGGTTAGCAAAGCGCTCGCAAGGGCTGGGGGTACAGTATACTTGAAAGGGTATCGTACAAGAACTTTACGAATGCGGCTGCAATATTCGAGTAGACAAGGGAAGAGGATGACACTCTCTTCCGCTAGACTACCGGTAATTTACTTGCATTCCTCCCCAGCACTCTGGATGCATTAGTCTCTGGATGCATTAGTGATCAGATAACGTAAGCCAAGTTTTTCCCCCACTAAACCCCCGCAACTACTCAAGTGTGACGCACCAAAAAAACACGGCTTCGGTCCGGCGACTTGAGTACAGTACCGGTAATCTACCGTACTCTGACGGTGCCGTACAACTCTTGACTCTTACAAAGCCTCTACTCGTACAGTCCCCAACGGGCCGTGACAAATACCAGGCCATGTGACAAATAGGGATATTTGGCGGGCTGAACCCGCCAAAGCAGGGTAGCAAAAAAATACCTATTACTGATCCCCATTGGGGAACTGTGCTGTACCAGTACGGTATTCCTGCTTCCCCATGCCCCTCCAAGGTTGGGAAACTTCCACCACGGAGATACCGGGATCTAGCGCCGGGGTGAGACTGCGTCTGAGCCCTAGTCTACCATTGATTTCCCACCGGAACCTCAGGTTGGATCGGCATTCAAACAACAACTTGATCCGGTGAAAATACCGTAGCCATAACCCTCCGGAGATAAGGCCTCCGATAAGAGATTTTTCCTGATTGATAAGCATTGATGATAAAGTTTTCCCGCATCAATCAGGTCAATATACTCGTAGGGTGAGGAGGATAAAATTCTGACATTGATGCAAATAGGGCTCGCTGGTCGCAACACCCACTAGGCTCATTCTCATTCCCGTATCATACCCCTGCAGGCTTTCGCTTATGTTGGTGTTCGTAGGACCAGATATTGTCCATTGGACCCAAGGCTCTAGGATCACCATTAGTCACTCGGTTTTCGACGAGCATTTCGCACTTTCCACCCAACCGGAATCTTCTGTCACTAGGTATCCGCAATGATCGAGCTCCACTGTCACCACGGTTTCGGCAGTCTGAAAGCAAGTGACCAGAATCGTATCCGTTCGAATTTTCACAGCCCGCAATTCCGTACGCCTTGCCCAGCCAAGCATCCGCCATTCTTGCAGCGTATCCAGCGCGCGAGAGATGTAATTCTCTGAGCGTTAACCCCGGCTCCCCAATACTCCGTCCTAACCCCCCAAACGTAGCTTTCAGATAAAATTCCAACAATCCCATGAATCAGTCATTCCCCCGAGCCTATCCTCCGCCCCCCCCCACGAGTTCATGTCCAATATAGGCAATGGCTCCAACATTGGAGCCATTGTCCAACATTAAACACTCAACTCTGGACTGAACCCGTTGAAAAACACTATGCCAGGAGCCACCGCTTTATATCATGCTCCCGGTAAGCTACAGAAGATTCTCCAAAACCGCGCGCCCGCCACCAAGTAAGCCATGAATAGAAGTTACGCAATACCGTTCGGGGTGCGCTCCGATACGAGATAACCTAACCCAGCTTACGAATTTAGCTAAGTTCTGATGAGCGGGCTGTGCAGGAAGAGGTTTACCCAGTCAGCCGTGGTCAATCACGGGGGCATGAATCAATGTCTGAAAACGTGGCCTCTGTTATGAGAAAATATCGGAAAGTGAGCAACATTGGGCGAGGTTCTGGTTCTCAAGGCTAGTGAAGATCTATTCTGTACGGCATATTGCCAAGGTCAAATTGCTTGGGCTGGAACGAGTTTACTCTCTTAAATTTGCTCCCTGGACCGTAGGATCCTCGAACTAAGGCGTTTACCCCAGATAACCCCACTACCATCTCAGCTTTGGATAAGGCCCACACAGCAAACATACCAAGATATTAGCCAGAAGGTGTACCATTTCCATGCCCGAGCAATCAACCAAGTGCCCTGGCCCTGGAAGCCGGGATTCCTAGGAACACATCTGACCTGGGCCCTTGAAGATACCCAAACCCATGGGTTACAACACCATTCCGAGGGATCGGGTGCACCAGCCCGCAATCGGTAGGACTTGAAGTATCGCCGGAGCCTAGAGGAAAGGCGCGGAAAAGAGACGACGGAAACGTAAGGAGGCGTTCCTGATGCCGGTGTATTGTAGCAATTTCAAAGGAAAGAGATGGGAGAAGAGCCGAGTTATGCCAAGCCCACAGGCGGAAGCAAATTGGCAAGACCACAAATTACCATGACGACACTAAGCCGAAGTCCTACGCATACACTTAGCTACCATCCCAAATGGGTCGATGGTGGCAATGATCGATTTATCATTCCATACAGACCCAAATGCCCATCCTCAAACGACCACCCCCAGACTATACTCTCCGACCCTCATCAAACGAAATCTCTATTGTAATATGACTTCCAAATATGCATCGGTTTTGTCATTGACTATGACAAAATGTTTTTGATATGAGTTTATCACTGGCTGAGCTCATTACATGGTTGACTACAGTGGAATTTCCTCAGAAACTCTATCTTAGTACTTGTTTGGTTTCCTCGCTCATGTTTCCTTTCCCTTTACTACTATGTTGTATAGTATCATTGTCATTGATCCCCCCCGCTCTCTTGCACAAAGTGCATGTCATGGATGCTTGTAGCTCACTCTCTTATAGCATAAATAGGGGCCAATAGCCCCCCAGTAGAGCATCAATCAAGCAAGAATTACAACAATCCCATTTGCAACATTCTCTAGTGATAGTACATAATCAAAGAACCTCCAAACACCGTATATTATTAGGTCCCAGAACTACACTAAAGATCCACTTCCCCACTACAGCACAGACAAGAGCAGTGTCGGCCAGATATTTGACCGAGAGAAAGAGGGAACTGACTCGGCGCTCTGCGAAATTACAATTCCAACCGGCGTAAGTTAGTCTCCATCTCTCGAGGCAGATATCACCCGTCCGGTGCCGCTGACCACGTATGGTAATCAAATCTCCACCGCCGCAACCCACCACTGTACTAATAATGCCGATACTTAGCAAGCAGTATGCACCCCTAGACATAGTAGCTCATTTTCCGCGATAAAACCCAAGCAGTGCATATCTCCCCCACACAAACAACTCTCCCCTCACATAGCCACCTTCCACCCATCCGTCAACCTCTGTACCCTAATGACATAATATGGAACTGTACGAGTACCTCACCAAGATCACACTCTCTCACTCGTTTCCAAATTTCTTTTTCCCTTCCTCACCCTCCAACCAACCAATCAGCCAACCAGCCAGCCACCGAGGCTGAACATCAGACACCACAACGCATTAAAGTCCTCATACCCATCCAAAATCCCAGGACACGATACGGGTGGAACTTTTGTTTGCCGTCGTCCCACACTGCCCGTGTAACCGGCGATCTAAGATGCGCCGTGCAAGGTGGAGGGATCTTGAGCGGGTAGGGTACTCGAGCACAGTAAAGTACGGTACCTCATTGTTGCAAGGAAGACACCGTTTAAATGCACTTTCATCGTGGGGTTTTTTTTTGGGGGGGAGGGGGGGGCGGGGACGGAATTGTAGGGCTGATGCTTTACAGCCTCTAGGTGGCTTGAGGTGATTCGCTGGGGTATTAAGATGGGCTGGTTTCGGCGGATGAATTGCGGTGGAATTGTTATCAAGTGAGGGAGTGGCTATCATAGCGATCATATACTGTTATGAAACATTGGTTGGTATGTTTGGCAGGGTTCGCGGAGCGCCCACATACACCGCACCATACCGTATCATACGCCTCTTGAAACAAAATGTTTGTACCCTTTCCATTTCCTCCACAAAACCCCCGTCACGCTACTTATCCCGATCACATCAGGCCGGCCCAGACAGCTATAATACCCGTATTACCGTACCGGTACTACATCCTCGGGCGCTCGTGCGATACCGGTATGAGGCTGCTCAAGTATCACACTCGAGTAGCGGTGGAGTGGATGAGGATTTTGGGTCAAGGAATTCAATACCCTCAGAGGCAAAAATAATAAACTTAATTTGCTCGGGGTGATGCTGCAGTGCGGTACTAGTACTTGTAGTAAGGGCAAAAAGTTTTGGCAATTTGAAGCCCCTGTCCGTCTCATCACCACTCGTACGGGTATCATACTCGAGTATCATATTATGATACCTGTGTTACCTGTGCGCCCTCCCACACCAGTTCAACCAGAACACCAGTACGCCACCAATAAATAACCCGAGGTCCTAAGCAGCTCAGGCCAGCTCCAAAGACACAGACTCCCCAAGCCTCACACAATCTCCTTCCGTAAATAAGAATTTATTGTGAGGTCACGCAACAGTCCTATCTATCGACTAGTTACTGCCGTAGGATACCGGTACCTCACGCAATCCAGAACGAATGTGGCGGGAGACAGAACACTTGCCAAGAGCCATACCATCCTCGAACGGCAAGCTCAGTACGAGTACTAGTACGAGTACAGTACTCGAGTCTAGACGTGGATACTGTACTGGTACTCAGGATAATGGAGGCCTGACCGCGCTCTCAGAAGAGATAAGTGAATGGAAATTGCTCAGACAAGAAAGAAGTTGCTTCGATACCCCCCAATCCCAAAGTACAGTCGTTTCTGAAAAGTATACATACCCCTGCTTGGCAACACTACAACCAATGATCACCTCAACATCACCCCCTACTATGGCACTACCACACTCCCAAACCCTCAGAGAAGACCAGAAAAGGGAAATCTATGCCCTCTATAAACATACTGATATGGGGTATGGTAAAATTTCAAAGCTTATAAACCTCTCCAAGTTAACTGTTTCAATGGTAGTTAAAAATACGAAATTCAGAGATGGAAACACCCATGATGCCCCCATATCTGGCAGACCAACCAAGATTACTGATGCTAAAAGGCAAGTAATTCTTGATATTATTGATGCTGAGCCTTATTTAGCCCTAAGAGACATTACTCAAAAAGCCAATATTGGACTTGGTAAAGATACTATTAGCAAGATATCCAAAGAAGCTGGATTTAAGCTCAGGATACCTAGGAAAAAGCCATTTTGGAGAAAAAGACAAAAGAAGAAGGGAAAGAAGTTTGCTAGAGTGAGGAGGAACTGGACAAGAGCTTGGAAATGGATGGTTTTTGTGGATGAAGCCACAATTAAATATGATTCAAATCTAGTGGGAAGAAATGTCAGACTTAGACCAGGTGAAGAGTTGGAAGAAAAGAACTTAAAGCTTAGCTTTAAGTCAGGACATACCAATATAGGTGTATATACTGCAATGATTCATGGAGGGAGAACTGAGCTCATTCTTGTAAGGAAGAGGACAGAGGAGGAAAGAACCAGCAAAAGAGAAAGACTTTGTCTCAATTTCCACTAATATGCAACTGAGATTCACCAACCCTACCTCATCCCCTTCATAGAAGCCATAGACAGAGCTTCTCAAACTATCTATATGGCTGCTGATAATGCATCATGGCATAATAGAGCAAAAAACAAAAGATTGTAAGAGGACTGTAGATATCAAAGATGGGCTTGACCTCCCAACTTACCAGATCTCAATCTTATTGAGAATGCCTGGGCAATTCTCAAAAGAGCACTCAGCAAGCAATTCTCCAAGATTGAGAGAAGGCTTCATAGTACAGCAGAATTATTTGAAGCAGCAAAGGAAGAGTAGGACCTCATTCGCCAGGGGACATTTGATGGATGGATTCAGAGGATACCTGAGAGACTTCAGGCTGTATTAGATGCAGATACAAGCTATACAAAATGTTAGCATTGAGAAACTGTTTTTTTCAATTTCTACTATTGTTACAAATGTGTCTTGGTAAGGAAAAGGTTTTCATGTGACTCATGATTATGAGTCATAGGTATGTTATTGTTTTACACGTATGACTCATTCGAGTCATATGACTTGTTATATTTTGATTTGTTCTACTTCACACATGACTTGAGTATGAGTCATAGGATATGCGTTTGGTGAGTGTGCCTTGCAAGTATGCCTTGCAGGTATGCATTGCACATATGATTTATGTTTAACACATGACTTTGTTATGAGGTAATGGGTTTCATGCATGTGACCACTTTGGGTCACATGACTTAAGGCAGGAAGTACACTATATAAGAAGGCTAGTAGGCTGAAGAGGATAGGTTCTTCATACTTTGTTCTAAGTACTTTTCCTACTTCTTGTACTCTGTATTGGAAGTGAGCACACCAATACTTTATCTTATTTCGCTTACAATAAATACTTCATCTATTGTTACTTGTTTGTATTTTTCATTTTGGGCCGTTGGTTAGAAGTTAGTTGTTCTCTCTTAGAAGACACTTTAGTGTGAGATATTCATGGGCTGGTCCCGGTAATCACTGAGTGTAGTTTGGGCGAGGATGGCGTCTTTGACAACTTCCTCTTCCACAGATTCTCCCCCTCCTTCAAGGATGTCATTTCCTGTTCGGTTTGACTCAAACCCCACCTCCTCACTTGAGGCAGCCTGTACAGTCCTGTCTCTTACGCCTGCTACTGAGGCTGGCCATGGCCTTGTCCCCGCAACTACATGGTCCTATGTTACACCCAAAGCGAACTTTAGTTTCCTACAGTTTCACTACTGCCACAGGTATCAGAATACGATAAACCTCCAGTTTGATGATTTAGTTCAGCAAATGGTTGCTGACATGACCATTGCCATGATGAAAGAAGTGGAGGTTTTGGTGAGGGGTTTCCTAATTGGGAGAGGCTGCTCAGCTATGTGTGGCTTGAACAAAGAGACTACTACAGGACTCTTCATTCGGTTCAACTCCGATTACAGCGCAGAATATTCTCCAGCCCCAGCATCCTCTCCCCTTAAAGACTCTCAGGCCATCGCCCTGGAGTCCTCTGTACTGCCAGCTGAGAGCAGCTTGGCCACCGCTACGGTTAAGGCAAGTTCATGGTCTGCTACCTATAACGTATTCGCAAGGTGCTAGTCACTTTATCAGAAAAGATACGATAGTTGGCAGGAGGCCTGCTCTACCAGAAAGGAGGCGAGAGCTGAGAACTAAAAAAGGCTTCGAGGGTGTACTGAGGAATCAAGAAGTAATTATTCAACCAAGTATATTGAAATACTGTCTGTCGAAGTCTGCCTTTTCCATCATGGAATCAGGTGGTCTTTAACTACACAAATCTGTCCATGTCTAGTATGAATGAAACTAATCAAAGGTATTAATTGATACACTTTGGTAAAACTAATTAAGTATCAAAGCGATACTTAAAACAAAATATAAAATAAAACCAAGTATCAAACGATACTTAAAACAAACCAAGTATCAAAGTGATACTTAAAACAAAACATAAAACAAAACCAATAACCGAGTACCCGTACCGGTTACACTACCCCTTCCCTCGTTAGGGCCATCCAGAGCAACATGCCCAGTTTCCTACTCCAGGCCCTAGTATGCAGGACTGGCTCGTCCACCTTTTCCTTTTTGGCTGGGATGTTGTCTGGTGAAAGGGCTCTCTATGAAACCCTGAAGTTCAGATTAGATGACCCTGAAGATAAGGACTACAACCTCCCTACCGCTGAGACATGACGCCGTACACAGTCAGTGTCCTCCGCCAAACGATCCGCTGCTCCAGTTCTGGGGCCACAGTTTTTAAGGGCTATCAATATCGATGAAGGCCAGAAAAAACAGATCGTTCCCGTCCTCTCAGGCCTGCCGCTTGATGTATATCATGAGCGCCTGGCCATTCCTCTACCTGAGAGTCTCCCATTGACCATTGTGGCTACACCTCCCTCTCCATCTCTACTGGTAACTGAAGACGTCCCGCTGACCTCTGAGGTATTGGCTCGGGACACTCCTATGGATTTGGAAGAAGGGCGCAACTCTGAAGTGACTGGACTAGGTGATAGCATCTATGCCCCCTCTCCGGCAATGGCATCATCACTATCGGCCTTTGGTAAAGATTGGGTTCTACTTGAAGGACAGCTGTTAGGTTCCCGAGAAGCCTCACATGATGCTCAGACACCATTAGAAGTTTGACTTCCAGATACCCAACCCGTGGGAGCCAATACTGCTGTGACTCAGGTGGACTCAATTATGGCAGGAGTATGCGAAATGCTGGATGCAGGTAGGACTTCCTCTCTGGGACCCCGTTCGGATAGTATAATTGGGTCTATGTTGGAAGGGCTGGAGGACATCCACTGTGGCAACACTCAGTCCCTCCTCTGCTTGGAGTCCAGGTCGATTGAGGATGACACGGTACATGATGTTTGGGCTTGGATGAATAATGATGCTGCATTTGGTAATGAAGGACTAGAGGGCAGAGTGAACTACTGGAGTGGGGTACACCTGTTGGAATGGACGGTAAAGAGGCTGACAGATATTGTTGGCAAGCAAGAGGAAGAGATAGAGACCCTGTAAGGTAAGTTGTCCCCCCGCTGATGATCCCCCTCAGTGGTGTCTGGCAATACCCTATTTAATTTGTTGGAAACAACACCACCCCCTACCTCCTTTAAGGGAAAGGAAACTGCTATGGCAGCTCTTACTGCTAAAGCCTTCTTCACGGAGGTAGTGAAACGGATGGCATATGTGTCTAAGCCTCCCACCGCTCAGAAAGAACAGGCACCTTTCGCCCGCCGCATATCAGCAGCCTCCTTCCACCAGTCTAAAAGTGGGAGCTTCTCCGCGAAGGGGGTGTAACTCTACATGTGGCTCATGGGGGAGAAGGCAAATTGTTACATGGGGAAAAAGAGGATGGGGGGGATGAAGAAGAAAAGAGAGAAAAAAGAAAACGGGGTAGACGCCTGAGCGGTACTGCCAGAAGGAGAAGAAAATCTGCCAGAGGATCTGGTAGCGAGAAGGAGACGACGGCCCTGGCCAAGACTCAAGGGAAGAATGCTAATAAGTAGGAACTGACTCCTATGGTGGCTGCCCCTGCTGCTCCGCCAACTCAGTCAGGGCCTGCAGCCATGACTAGTATCAAGGTAACCGCAGCACTGATGTGACAGGAGTACTGACGAGTTCCGCAGGGGCCTCCCGACCCACTCAACTCGGTACCAATACCACTCCAGTTATCGCCAATCCCAGATACCTGCAGGAGGCATATTACTATGCAGTTCACTACATCCAAGGAGGTTACCTTACTGGAAGGAATTGGCATTGAGGTTATTAGAAACCAGATCAACACGACTCTCTCCAACTAAGGAAAGATTTGGGGCAGTGCCTCCTATGTTCGTGTCAGGTAAGTCCGGCTTAAGATTGGTTGTATCTCTTTAACCCTAGCAGGATATTCTATTACTGAACTAGGCAATCGACTCGACAAGGCTAGGCTTGACCTACTTCGAGAATTGTCACTCCCGGAATTTGAGTTTCAGAGGAACTTGGAGAAGATAAAGATTTTCGTTTCTGGTGTCCCGCTTGCTGACACAGGTTGGGGATCAAGTTGGAGGGTTGAGGGATGGAGAGGGAGTGCAGCCTTTGATGGCCTCTGCATTGACTTGGAGCAATCCAACATAGGTGTAGTTACTGTTTCCTAGTCAGATATTATGGGATTCATGCACGCTATGAGGCAGGCCAATGCAACTACATGTGGCATCCGCTTTGTGGTCAAAAGAAACGAGGCTATCAGGGGAACATTGGCCAAGGGAAAGATTTGGTTGAGAGGGGGAGCCCGTAATGTCTGGGTATTTGAGGAACATAGACCTCTAAGAGTTTGTGGTAAGTGTTTGGAGACTGGTCACTTTGAGGTTACATGTAGTCGACCACCCTGCTGTCGCTTTTGTTTTGGAGTACACTTTTCCTGAGAACATATGTGCAACAAGCTTGGATGCCCTGGAGGCGTAGGACAGGCCTGTAGACACACTAGGAGACACTGCTGGCTCTGTGACCGGATGGACCACTTCATGGGATACGAGCAGTGCCCAGGAGTCAGGTCGTCACCTCCAGATACATCATCATTACTTCCAAAGAAGGGGATGGCCCCACCGATGGAACCTACCAAGGAACCGGAACAACAGAGAAGTCAGACAAGGAAGGCCTGAAGGTGATGCTGCAGTCATGGAAGATTCTCAACACCGTGGCTGGTTGAGATCAGCAGCGATGAGGAAGATAAAGGCCCTCGTCGCAAGTCGGACAAGGCCAATGGTAAGGAACTGGAACATTCCCTCCCCTTCTCCTCCCCAGCTCATGGGATTTGGAAAATTGCTGCCACTACTAAGTCCAGCCAGGTAGATACTTTTTGGACCACCTAGGACCCGGATAGTTGCATCCCCTATGCCTTTGACCCTTGCGGCCCAAGTGGATCAGTTGAGGCCCCCTTTTAATGCTTATTACAATAATGGCATTAAATGTAGGGAGGAGTAGTTGGAATCAGGTACTAGCGTTTGATTGGTTTTTCTTTGTTGATTTGTTTTTTATTATTGAACCACCAGTTGACCTGGAGGGGCTGCATGTACCTATAGATATGGACAGGTGGGATTTGTTTTCCTTTGTTAGGAAGTTGGGTGTTGAGGTGATTGTTCGGTCCCACATTTGTGGGATGTTTAAAATGGTGAAGCACGGGGAGAGTAGTGCTAGTGTTGGCTATTGGGAGAAAAGGGTGAAGAAAGTGCTCACTGGAGTTTACTTTCGACCTGGCTATACTAAAGACCAATTTGAGGGCTGGTTGGATGAACCCGCGGAGCCAGACATCATGTTTGGTGACTTCAACGTCAGATACCAAGATTGGGACCCCAATACGGACCGTAACAACATGGGTGAATGATGGCTAAAAAAGTAGTTCATGGCCTGGCTCACGACATGAACATGGTCTCCCCAATGGTACCAACCTACTTGGACGTTTCCAGAATCGACCTTTGCCTACACTAGGTACCGTATATCAGGGATCAATACTTGGACGCCACTAGCTGTGAGTATAGTGCTCAAGCTCTTATATTAGTAGTAGACCTCCCTGATAATATCATGCATCAAAGGCCAGCCTGGAAGAAGGTAGTATGGGAGAAGGTTGGGAAACAGTTGGATGCCCTACAAGAGGTGCAAGGAGGGAAGTTATGGGAAGGAGTGAGATGAGTGGTAGATGCACTACCACGGACCTATGTTAGCAGAGGTCAGTGTGAGTAGTAGATACTAGAGTTGGACAGGATGAGGTTGGATGTGGCCCGGCTACATTGATACTCCAAACGCAGGGCGGAGCTGACGGAGGACTACAAATTGGCCCAATGTGTTTACCGGACATGTCTGCTAAGAGCTAGATTTGAGCATATCAGGGAAAAAATAGCGGAGAGCCAAGACCCAGATGTTTTTAGGTTGGCATGGAAGCTGGAAGCTAAGCGAATCCTTCCCTCCATGGCCTGTCCAGATGGGTCCTATGCTACTACACATTCAGACATTAGCGACCTGATTGCACAACAGTTGTCTCTGGTTAACCCTACCCCTTGGGAGGATTCCAAGATCGACATGGGTAGTGCTCAAGAGATGGAAATTGCTCTTACCAGGTCCCCTACGAATACAGGCCCAGGCGAGGATGATATTGGTTATCCCTTCTTATGGTTTTAAAAGCGAAGAGATACGGCAACATTGAGATGCCTGGTCGACTAAGGGTTACAGCATGATATCCCAGATTGGCACAAGACTGAGATGGTACTCATATCTAAGCTAGACAAACCTAAGTATGATATCGTGAAATCGTGGAGAATGATACATCTCCTGCTGACACCAACAAAGGTCACAGAACGCGTGGTCCTGTTGAGACTGGCTGCCTGCCTCTAACTGGGTGAAACTCAATTCGGGTCTTGCTGGAAGCGTGGGGTTCATGTTGCCATGGTGGTAGTCTTTAAATTCTTGTGGTATAATGAGGGTTACAAACGACTAATCTTATCAATGGAAGTCGAAGGGGAGTTTGATAACATTGATGTCGATTTCCTGTCAGACTTTCTGGTGGCTATGGGGTGTCCCGTATACCTTTGCCAATGGATCCGACAGTGGGCTTCCTGTCGGTTCGTCCGATTTCGATTCAACGGATGCATCTCCCAACCCTACCATATCAGTAAAGGAGTACCTCAGGGCTCGCCCCTTTCACCGTTCCTTTTCTGTAGGTACGTGGCAGATATATTCAGGTCACACATGTGATACTGCCGTAGTGTGCATCAACTGGTGGTCTCATACATTGATGATGGGGTTATTATGGTGGCAGCAGAGTTGAGTAAGGCCACCCGATACCATGCGGGAGAGATATTTGCAGACTGTAACCGCATAGCCAGAGCCAGGAGAATGGGGTTCAGTGCCCTCAAGACTAAGTGGATTGGGTTTAGAGATAGGACATGGAAAGGAATGGAACTATTAGGAGAAATGGTGTTGCCTTCAGGGGATATACGAGTTCTTGGGTATAGGTTTAATGTATATCTTAACCTTTCTTCTCATGTAAGGTATTGGTTGGAAAGGGGGTTGGGCATTAGGAGAAGGATTTTGGCATTGAGGAGGAGATTTGGAAGTGTTGGTGGGATAGGAGTGTGGGAAACTTATCACTTGGTACAGGCAGCCTACCTTCTGACCATCTACTATGGACTTGAGTTTGTAACTGACCCCGCGTCGTATGTGAAGCAAATTCAGGTCCACATCAACGACTGCCTCTAGTCAGTATTTCAAATGCCAATGAGGTTGGCAAACAATATACTGCTAGCCAAATTCGAAACCCCACCTGTTGCTATTCAGGGAAGGTACCTACAGCAGAGGTGTTACAGCCCAGTCGTCAATTACCGATATTGTGACCAGCATCCCTGGTTCGGGGAGATGCGGTTACAATGGAAGGAGGAAGGCATGATTGCACATCTGCAGACTTCGGATAAGGAGCTCACCTGCCGCCCAACGGTTTCAGTTGGGAAAGGCAAGGCGGCAATGGCTGCACTCCACAGAGTATTATACACAGATCTCTGTACATCTTCGGATGTAGGTATATACACGGATAGGTCTAAGTACTCTGAGAGGGCTGGTGTAGCTTGGGCGGTGTTCGAGAAAGGGGCCTTGACCCGTGTTGATGGGTGCTCAGTTATGCCATCTTGGAGTATTGTAGAATGCGAGTTGTTTGCTGTTGTGTGTACCTTGCGGCATGCACATGGTATAGCCAAGAGATGCCCGGTCCATGTATTCTTAAACTGCGTGCCAGTCCTCATCATGGTTGACAATATGTTTTCAGATGGTGACTTGGTTGAGTTGTGGGAGGTAATGGCGTCCTTGTTGAATGAATTCTCTCAAGTCAGTTTCGGTTGAGTTCATGCTCACATAGGCATTGAATGCAACGAGATGGTCGACCTGAATGCTGAGGCCTAGGTTGGACGCTCTATGTACTCCCTGCTTTGGGAAGGTGTTAGTGTTGGGATTGGTCATGTGGCCCTAGCTCGGGAGCTCCGTAAGGAGGAATGGGGGACTTGGCATACTACGGAAGGGCACAAGTATTATGCCTGGGAGCCAAAGGCACCCCAGCACCTCCAGGGCCTGACTCGAATGGATTCCTATGTTTTATTAAGAATCAGTAGTGGGATGGGCATGGTCGGCCATGACAGCTGTGATGGGAAGGAAGACCAGTACCATTGGATTAACTGCCCGCGCTATGTTAGAGGGTGTCCTACAAATGAAGACTTGTATAAGGATTCGGCAGTCCCGAGGTGGAAGTCCTGGTGGACGGATCATTGGTGGTTGGGCCTGGAGATTCCTCGTCATGTTAAGGTTGTGAATGGGGAGTTGGTTGTGGCAGGTAATCCCTTTGATAGTACATTGATAGTGGAAAGAGACCGGGGGACAGTATTGATAGGAGACCTTATGACTTGCACCCAGTGTGAGAAGAGATATGATGGTAGTGGCTGCATCTTACCAGTCGAGGTAACATTGCTGAAGAAGTGGTTCTTTTTACTTGACTAGCAGTGGTGTGAGTGTCCCTATTGTGGTACCACCAGTTCGCTGCGGCCACCAAAAAACATACTACATTCGCGGAACACTTTGAGAGACATCTCCAATGTTTACAGGTATGTCACGATCGATTTTGGCATTCTCAGCACCTACAGAGGAACGAGCTGAACCTGGTGACATGGACATCGGTGGTCTTAAGATAAGATAAGGTGAACAAATTCCTGAAGTAACCCTGCTGCCCCTTTTGTGATTTGGTGTTGGCGGAAGGTTATTTCGATCTTGGGTTGCATTATAAGAGCATGGAGGGATGTTGGGAGAGACTGTATAGTTCCTTTGTTAAATATGTGGGCTAAATTGTGTTGGGGATGGATAGGGGTGAGGGTATGAGGTGGTGGCTAGGTAGCAAGGTGGAAAGATGTGTTAATCCAGGGCAGCTCTAATCGCTACAAGTGCCCGTGAGCCCACAAAGCTAGTGATTTTTGGATTTATGTTTGGAAGGAGTGGCTGCGAGGCAGAATGGTCCGCAGTGGTGTATTTTAGATAGTTTATTTTTATGGGGAGCTGGGGAGACTAGTTGTATGCCAGTGTTAGCAGTACTGGTATAAATAAAATTAGATTGAATTCTAAGTACTTTTCCTACTTCTTGTACTCAATGTCGGAAGTGAGCACACCAATACTTTATCTTATGTTGCTCACAATAAATACTTCCTCTATTGTTATTTGTTTGTGTTTTTCGTTTCGGGCGGTTGATTAGAAGTTAGTTGTTCTTACTTAGAAGGCACTTCAGTTCCACGACCTAGTCCAGGTAATCACTGAGTGTAGTTTAGGCGAGGATGGTGTCTTTGACAGCTTCCTCTTCCACAGATTCTCATCCCTCTTCAAGGATGTCGTCCCCTATTCGGTTTGACTCCAACCCCACCTCCTCTCTTGTGACAGCCCATACGGCCTTGTATCTCCCGCCTACTACTGAGACTGACCATGCCCTCATCTCTACAACTACATAGTCATATATTGCACCTAAAGGGAACTTTTGTTTCCTATAGTTTCACCACTGTCACGGGTGTCAGAATGCGGTGAACTTGCAGTTTGATGATTTGGTTTGGCAGATGGTTGCTAACGCGATAGTTGCCATGATGAAAGAAGTGGTAGTTTTTGTGAGATGCTTCCAAATTGGGAAAGGCTGTTCAGCCACATGTGGCTTGAACAAGGACACTACCAGAGACTTTTTGTTCGGTTCAATTCTGACCATGGCTCAGAATATTCCCTGGCCTGGTACCTTCCTC
Source organism: Tuber melanosporum (assembly GCF_000151645.1). Lineage (NCBI taxonomy): Eukaryota > Fungi > Ascomycota > Pezizomycetes > Pezizales > Tuberaceae > Tuber > Tuber melanosporum. The sequence goes on from NW_003298949.1 coordinate 73,848, forward strand.
CTCAAATGATTCTCAGGCTATTGTCCCTGAGTTCTCCATCCCTCCACCAAAAGACCAAAAATCAATGCGACTACAGTTGAGGCTAGCTCTTGGTCTGTTACCCCTCCCCTTGCTAGGACCATCCAAAACAAGATGCCTGGTTTCCTTCACCAGGCCCATACCTGGAAGACCAGCTTGTCTACCCCCTCATTCTTGACTAGAATGTCATCTGGTGAAAGGACTCTCTACGAAACCCCTAAGTTCAAACTAGATGACACTGAAGATGAGGACTACAACCCCCCTGCCGCTGGAATCCGCCACCATATACTGTCGGCATGATCCAGCAAATGATCTGCTGCCTTTATTCTTGGTCGTCAGTTGTTGAGGACCATCGATGTCAATGAAGGGAGAAAGAAGCAGATCCTACCTGCCTTCCCTGACCTGCTCCTTAACGTTCGTCATAGATGCCTAGCCATTCAACCCCCTGGGGTACTCTCATTAACAATTGAGGCCACACATCCCTCCCTACCTTTTGGTAACGGAGTATGTCCTGCCTACCTCTGAGGTGTTAGCCAGAGATACTCCCATGGGCCTGGGTGAGAGACACAACTCTGAGGCGACTGGTCTGGGTAATAGCTTCCACACCCCCTCTCTGGCAATGGTGTCATCACCACTGGCCTTTGATAGAAGCTGGGTCTCGTCACTTGAAGATTGTCTGGAGGATCTCCAAGGAACCTCCCGCGACGCCCAAACCCTGTTAGAGGTTCTGCTCCTGGATAGCCAGCCCGAGGCCACCGATGCTACTTTGGCTCAGGCGGACTCGATCATGGCTAGAGTGTGTAAGATGTTAGATGCAGGTAGGACCTCCTCTCTGGGACCCCGCTCAGGTAGTATACTTAGATCCATGTTGGAAGGCTTAGAGGATATCCACTTTAGCAACACTCAGCCCCTCCTCTCCTTGGAATCTGGAACGATTAAGGATGACACAGTATATAATGTCTAGATGTGAATGGACAATAGCCCTGCATTTAGCAATGAAGGGCTAGAGGATGGGGTAAATTACTGGAGCTGGGCACACCTACTAGGGCGGGCAGTAAAGGCCCTGACAGAGATTGTTAGCAGAAAAGGGGAAGAAATAGAGACCCTGCAGGGTAAGTTGTCCTCCCACAGTCACCCTCCTGGTGTTGTACCCCACGATACTTCCTCTGTTTCTTTAGCGACACCACCACCCCCTGCTCCTTCTATGGGAAAGGAGACCACTACAGCAGCACCTACTGCTAAGGCCTCCTTTATAGATGTAGTAAAACAGATGGCATATGCACGAAACCTCTCACCACTCAAGAAAAATAGGCACCCTCTGCCCATTATACATCAGCAGCCTCCTCCCACCAGTCCAACAGTGGCAGCTTCTCCAGCTAAGGAGGAGTAGTCCTGTGTGTAGCTTGTAGAGGGGAAGACAAGTCTGTCCACTGGGAGAAAGAAAATGGAGGGGGAGAAGAGAAGAAGGAGGAAAGTAGGCATAGCAGGCACCTGAATGCTGCTACCAGGAGGAGAAGAAAGACTGCTAGAGAATCTGGAAGTGAGAAAGAATCAGCGACCCCAGCCAGGACTCGGAGGAAAAATACTGAGATGCAGGAACCGGCTTCCATGACTATCATGCCTACTACTCCACCGGTTCAGTATGGACCCATGACTATGTCCAATGTCAAGATAGCCACAGCTCCTATATGACAAGAGTACAGGTAAGTCCCAATAGAGCCTTCCAACCTACTCAACTCAGTACTGGCACTACCACAGTCATCGCCAACCTTAGATGCTAGGAGAAGGCATATCACTATGCAGTTCGCTACCCGCAAGGAGGGTGTCCTGTTAGAGGGTATTGACATCGTGTCATGAACGTGGCTTAGTGAGGAAAGGGTTTTCACGTGACACATGGTTATGAGTCACAGGTATGTTATTGTTTCACGCATATAACCTATTCGGGTTGTATGATTAGTTATGTGTGGGATTTGTGATGCTTTCGCACATGGCTCGAGTATGAGTCATGGGACATGCGCCTTACGAGTTTGCCTTATGAGTATGCCTTACGGGGAAGTTTTGGGCATATGATTTATGTTTCGCACATGACCTCATTATGATGTCATGGGTTTCGTGCATATGACTTAGTCGAGTCATATGACTTGTTTATTGCGTTATGATTGGTTTATGAGTTTTGCACATGACCTCGCTATAAGGTCATGGGTTTTGAGCATGTGATCACTTTAGTCACATGACTAGTTTGTTTTGATTTGGTTTTGCACATGTGACCACTTTAGGTCACATGATTAAAGGCGGGAAGGACACTATATAAGGAGGCCGATGCGGCCGAGGAAGATAGGTTCTTCACGCTTTGTTCTAAGTACTTTTTCTCGTCCTTGCCGTCGCTTCGCCTCGAGCGTTTCTTTCGCCATCATGATGGGCGTTGATGCCTTTGATTCTGGGGGAGATATCTGAGTTCGCTCAGTAGTTCCTGGGGTCTTTGGTGTTGAGGTCTGTTAGGCGTTGCGTGGCGGATAACTTGTTTGCGTCTCGTTTTCGTTGGACTGGTTATCTCACGATACTAGCACTTCGAGCACTCATCACGGTCGCATACGAGCCCCTTTCAGTAAAATGTCTACGGCTTCCTGTCTATCGTCTACTCGCAGGTTTCGCGTTCGATTGGGGGGATTGAACATTGTGTTTGGGGAGATCACCCGTGTCGTTCTTTGGGCCAGCTCATGTCTTTTGTTGGGTTTTAACGGAGTCCTTAGTTCACGCGATATAAAACGCCCTTGGGTTAGACTGATGACCTTCCCAAGTATCAACTCGTCGTACCGGCCGCATCATTTCCTCAAGGGAGGGGGCCTCACCGGCCCCTCCCTGCCTCGTTACTTTATGTTTCTACGGTTGGAATCCTACGATGTTGTTTATCACCATTCCCTTGGAAGTTTTGTCCTTGCGGCATATACAGTGGTTCAGTCAGGTGTCACCTCCTAGCTACTGTGGGGATGGCTTTGACCCTGAAAAACCTTACCCCCTGGAGTGGTTTTTCTTTGCTGCCTGGGGTGGTGTGGGACGATTGGCTGCCAGGCGCTCGCGTTGTCGGTGCGTCTGGGTGGTTCAGTTGTGGTCTGTGGTTGGCGGCTTCACCCATTGCAAGTGGGGCCTACCTTCCGTTTGTCTGCTTCTGTTCGTTCGCCCTTCCCCTTCTTGTCGCGTCAGTAGGGGATGCCTCTTGCCTGTTGTTCGGTCTGTGCCTGTTGCCAGACCTGTGGGGCTGGCTTTGGCTGGCTCTGCTTACTCTTTCCCGACTCGGTTGGATTTCCGTTCGGCTGGGTTGGATGGTATGGCTGGTGCCTGTGCCTTCGGGTGTGGGTGCTGCCTCCTTTGTAGCTCCTAGCTGTAGCTGGTGGGCTCCCCTTGGCTATATGGTGCTGGGAGTTGGGGCTCTGTTCGGGTGGCCAAGATCACTGGCTGCCTGGCGGGGCTGGGTATAAGCTCTTCTATGGTCGTCGGATGGTTAATCTGTCTGAGGGGCTGGGGGGGCTGGATGGGCTCTGTGGCGTCTGGTGTGTGGGGCTTGGGGGGGGCTGATTGGGGGGGGAGAGGCACCTGCGAGCACCGGTCGGGCATGCGTCAGGTTGGACGATGTCTAATTAAGTGTTTCCGGACCGGTTTGGGCTGCTGGGCGAAGCTGCTGAGTGCTGTAAAGCTCCCCGGCGGACCGCTGGACTGATGGCCACCTGTGCGGATAGTGGGTTGCGACCACCTGGTTGGACTTGTTTGGGTTCTGTGTGCTGGGTGTTGTGGAAGTTTGTTTGGTTTCTTTGGTTTGGCAATGGGCATGGCTGGCAGGGGCAAGGCACCACGGGTGGGAGATAGGCCCCACTGACTATTTCGGTCTGTCACCACCTCTATGTATTTCCTTTGTTTATGGGTTTGTTTTGGGGGACAGGCAGCGGGTACAGGTCCTCCTCACCATTACGCTCCTCGGAGGCACTTGGCAAAGTGGGTTTATAGGGTCGACGGCCTGGCATGCGGATGCGAGAGGTGGATATGTTGGTCACCTTCTCTCTGCCATTGTGTCACCTGTAGTTTATAATTATTTTGGTTTGTTGTTGGTTTTCTACTGTGGTGGAGGTATTGCGGGACGGTATTTAGACCGGGTGGTCGAGCCGATATCAAATAAAACTGCTATACCTGAGACGAGGAACCTGGTTGGGTCGGTCTCTTGCTCGGCTTCAGCTACGCTTGGTGCTGGTTGGCTTCATACCAGAGGGGCTACGGACTTGGAACGGGGAGGGCGCTGGGTTGTTTGATGGTTTTGTAATTAGTTTCCGTGCGGGCATGACTCGGGGATGGCAGGTGCGGGACCGTAGACTTAGTTAGCCTAGGATTAGTGGTATGCCGGTTAGCGGTATCCCTGTGCCGGCGGGGGCTCGTCATATGCCAGTGTTGGCGGTACGAGTTTAAATAAAAATTAGATTGACTTCTAAGTACTTTTCCTACTTATTACTTTAACGAATATAAAACACCTTTATGGTCTTTATCCTTATTGCAATATTATCGTTACGCCAGGAAGCGCTCGTCACGACGACGAGTTAGAGAAAGCTTACGATAGGCGTTTCTGATAGAAGACAAAGGTCTTGTACTATCGGTAACGTAGGCAGGGACCTAAAGCTATCGTAAGACAAAGAAAGAAGAAGACAGAAACGATAAGTATCGTTCCCCGTTGCCAAGAACTAACTATCTAGGAAGGGATCGTTACACATCGAGGCAATTCAGAACAGGATTAATACGACCTCTTCCAACCAGAGTAAGATTCAGGGGCAAGCTTCTTATATCCGTGCTGGGCAGGTCCGGCCTGAGCTTGGGTGTATCTTACTGATCCTAGTAGTATACTCTGTTACTAAGCTAGGTAACCAGCTTGACAAGGCTAGGCTTCACTTGGTTAGAGAATTGTCGCTACTAGAGTTTAAGTTCTAGAGGAATCTGGAAAAGGTAAAGATTTTTATTCCTGGCATCCCACTTGCTAATACAGGATAAGGATCAATGGAGGGTTGAGGACTGGACTAGGAGCACAGCCTCTGATGGCCTTCGCACTGACTTGGAGCAATCCAATACTAGTATAGTTACTGTTTCCCGGCTCGACATTATGGGATCTATCCATGCTATGAGGCAGGCCAACGCTACCACATGTGGTATCCGCTTTGTAGTTGAAAGGAACAAGGCTATTAGGGGAAAGGCGGACCAAAGAAAAAGTTTGGCTATGAGAGGGAGCTCACAGCGTCTAGGTATTTGAGGAGCACTGACCCCTTAAGGTATGTGGGAAATGTTTGGAGATCAGCCACTTTGAAGCCACATGTGGTCGCCCCCCTCCCCCTCCGCTGCAATTTTTGCTTTGGAGAACACTTCTCCCGACAACACATGTACAGCAAGCTTGCATGCCACGGAGGTATTGGCCAGGATTGCGAACATGCTAGGAGATAATGCCGGCTCTGTGATCGGATGGACCACTTTACTGGATATGAACAATACTCAGAAATCAAGTCATTGTCTCCAATTCCACCTTCTTCACCTTCTTAGCAGGAGGCAGCCCTACCAGTGGAACCTACTAAAAAGTCAGAACACTAGGGAGGACAGGTAAGCTGGGCCCGAAGGAGACACTGCAGTCATGGAAGGTCCCCAATACCCAGGCTGGTTGAAGTTAACAGTGATGAGAAAGAAGAAGGCCCCCATCGTAAGTCAGACAAAGCCAAAAGTAAGAAACCGGAGCATCCCTCCCCCTCCCCATCCCCGGCGTGCGGGATTTTGAAAACTACTGCCACCACTAAGCCTAGCTAGAGGAACACTTTTGGACTGCTCTGGACCAGGACAGTGGCTCCTCTTATGCCTCTGACCCTTGCAGCCCGAGGGGATCAGTTGAGGCCCTATTTTAATGCTTATTACGACAATGGTATTAAACGTGGGGAGGAGTAGTTAAAATCAGGTGCTGGCATTTGAATTATTTTCTTTTATTGATTTTCTTCTATTGTTTAACCTCCGATTGATTTGGAGTGACAATACAAACCTATAGATGTTGATAAGTAGGATTTGTTTTTCTTTGTTAGAAAATCAGGTGTTGAGGTGTTCATTGGGTTCCATATTTGTAGGATTTTTGAAATGGTTAGGCATGAGGAGAACAGTACCCATGTTGGTTTTTGAGTAAAAGGGGTAAACATGGTACTTGCTGGAGTTTACTTTCAACCTGGATATACCAAAGACTAGTGTGTTGGTTGGTTAGACGAACTCGAGGAACTGGACATTGCATTTGGTAACTTCAATGCCAGACATCAGGATTAGGACCTGAATGCAGACCAAAACAATATGGGTGGATGGTAGCTAAAGTGGTAGTTTACAGCCCCAGTCCGCGATATGAACAAGGTCCCCCCAACGTTGTCAACATTCTGTGATATTTTCAGAATCAACCTTTACCTACACCAGGAGCCTTACATCAGACGTTGATACTTGAATGCTACTGGCTACAAGCATAGTGCTCAAGCTCTTAAATTGACAGTTGACCTCTCTGACAATATTATGTGTCGGAGGCCAGCTTGAAAGAAGGCAGCCTGAGAAAAGGTTAGGAAACAGTTGGATGTCCTGCAAGAGGTGAAAGATAGGAGGTTGTGGAGAAGAGTGAGATAAGTGGTAGACGCACTCCCGTGAGCCTCTGTTGGCAGATGTTAGTGTGAGTGGTAGACACCGGAGTTGGAAAGAATGAGGTTGGATGTGGCTCGGCTGTATTGATACTCCAAACGGAAGAAGAAGAGTATGAAGAACTACAAGCTGGTCAGAGGTGTATACTAGGCATGCCTGTTGAGGGCTAGGTTCAAGCACATCAGATCAAAGATAGCTGAGAGCCAGGACCCAGATATCTTTCGGTTGGCACAGAAGTTAGAAGCTAAGTGAACCCTTCCCTCAATGTCCCGCCCAGATGGGTCTTATGCTACTACACATTCTGACATTAGTGACCTGATTGCACAACAGTTGTCCCTATCGACACCACCTCTTGAGAAGACTCTGTGGTTGACATGGATGGTGCTCCAGAGATGGAGATTGCCCTTGCCAGGTCCCCTACATATACTGGCCCAGGTGAGGAGAATATTGGCTATCCCTTCATACGGTTCTGAAAGCGAAGAGATACGATGACATTGCGATACTTGGTTGATTATGAGCTATAGCACAATATCTTGTATAAGAATTTAGCAGTCTCGAGATAGAAATATTGGTAGTTGGATCATGGGTGAATAGGCCTGGGAATTCCTCATCATATTAGAGTTGTGGATAGGAAAGTAGTTGTGGTAGGTAACTACTTTGATGGCATACTGATGGCAGAAAGGGATGGTGGAACTGCAGTAGTAGGAGACTCTACAATTTTTTACACCCTACGTGAGAAGAAATATGGCGGTAGAAGTTATGTCTTACCAGGCAAGGTGTCATTACCGAAGAAGTGGTTCTTTTTACTCAACCGGTAGTGGAGTGAGTGTCCCTATTGTGGTACTCCTATTTCAGCTGCGGCTACTAAGAAACTTACTACCTTCACCGAACACTTCGAGAAATGGCCCCAATGTCTACAGATATATCACGATTGTTTCTGGCATTTTCAGCACCAGTAGTAGGATGAGTTAAATCTAGCAATATGAACATTGGTGATATTGAGGTAAACTAAGATGAACAAGGTGCTGAAGGAACCCTGCTGCCCATTTTTTGGTTTAATGTTAGCGCGAGGTTACATGGATCTCGACTTGCATTATAAGAGGACAGAGGAATGTTGAGAAAGACTGTATGTTTCCTTAGTTGAGTATGTAGATCAAATTGTGTTGGAGGCGGATAGGAGTAAGGGCATGAGATGATAGTTGGGTAGTAGGTTTGGAAGATGTGTAAATCAAGAGCAGTGCTAGTTATTGCAAGTGCCCGTGAGCCTACATAGATCGTGATTTTGGACTTATGTTTTGAGAGGAGTGATTGTGGGGCGGATTGGTCCACGGTAGTATATTTTAGATAGTTTGTTTTATGAGGCATGGGGGAGACTAGTTGTATGTCAGTATTGGCGATACTAGTGTAAATAAAATTAGATTGAATTCTGAGTACTTTTCCTACTTATTATGATAATTAATATAAAACAACCTTGAGCTCTTTATCATTATTACAATCTTTATTATTGTTACACCAAGAGAACTCTTCATGAAGGAAAGTTAGAGAAAGCTTACAATTGTCATTTTCGATAGGAGAAAGTGGTCTTGTATTATCAGTAACGTAGGTGTTGGCCTAGAGCTATCATAAGACTAAGAAGAAGAAGAAGAGAAGAACCATTCCCCATCGCCAAGAACTAACCATCCGAAGGGGGATTGTTACATTACAAAGCGTCACGGAGAGTGACAATAAACGATATAAGACAGCTTCATTCAACCCTGATAGAGAAAGAGATATCGACACCGAGTTTATCAAAATCTTAAGTACAGGGATTTAGCGACATCCTAGATCATATTACAGCAGAGCTCTCAAGGGCAGCGAGTCCAGTAACCTCAGAGAAGAGATCACTAGTCCATAGCTCTCCTACCAGAACCCCATGACTGGAGAGAATATCTGGAGCAGCAGCACCGATGCCACCAGCTCCGGCCACTCCAGTACAAGGTACAATTATGCTTGGAATAGCCGAAAATCAATTTCACAGATTTCCCGCAGCAATACAAAATTCAGGACAAGGAAATATCTAACAGCTAAAAGTAAAAGAATTAGACACATATGAAGGAGCCGAAGATAAACTACGAATCTTCCCAGCATAATGTGAAGAATATTTCGCCGTCAAGGGACATGGAGAATACCTTCCGGGCGGCCACAACGTCTCTCTAGGGCTGCTGATTA
>NW_003298950.1:0-13057 GCF_000151645.1 Tuber melanosporum
CCCAGTCGAACGTGTATGGCATAATTTTAGGCTTCGGTAGTCGCCTTTTCCAAGTTGCTTCTCAAGATTTCTCCTACGTCTCCAATAGCACTTTTCCTCATTATTTTATTTCTCATTTGTTATTTTTAATATACTTATCTGGTTTACATATTTCCATACTCTATAGGGTTACCTTTTCCTATTATGATTATGTTTCTGGCACTAGGTCTGCTGGTTTCTATTGGTGAAATGTATGGATTCTTCAGCAAATTTTTACTTTACATTTTTACAAGGCAGCCAAGATTAGTATGAGCTTTACCATTTGCAAGACTGAACTCGTCCACTGGCATACAGTTAAAAACTGTTACATGGTCAGTTCACTGCCTATTACTCTTAACAGTGTCCACTTTCACATATTCACAGTCTTAAGATAGCTTAGCTACTAGTTTACCCCTACTTTAAAAACCACTAGTCGATCTCTTAAGTGGTTAGGGCTAGCCCAGTGGGCTTACAATATTATCAGAAGCTTGTCTCCTCCTGGTATAGATATTTCCATCTATGTGACATGCTAAATTACTTCCGCTTTGCTTCTCCCCATTCTGACTTATAGGTCTGGCCTCTTAACATTTACCCTTGCCATACTCTACAGGCTGTTTACCTATAGGTACAAAGGGATAGGATAGGTAAGTACCTGTTTTGCCTGAACCACTACCTCTATTGTAGTCAGAAGGCTAGCCTCTCTAGTGTGGTCATTATTGTATTATAAAAGAGAAGAGTGGTGGCTGTATGCTAAATTTACTCTGGCTCCTTCATCCACGGTGCAGCTCTATGCCTCTATCATGACTTCTCCCCATTGGTGGAACAGGCCTGGAGAATAGCTACAAGAGAACCTCGTTGATACCAGCATATCAACTATATTCTACAATGCTGAGACATGTACTACTCTATTCTACTAGGTAGGTGTTACCTACTACATGATGTCCAGTAATGGGAAATCTCTCCAAAAAGATAGATTCCAAGGTTGCAACTAGAATAAAATCTGCCATCTTAACAATAGAGTTTAAAGAAACAAAGAGGTAAAACAAAATATTATTAAGCTACAGCTTTTACTCAAATAAGCCATTGTTGAGGAAGGTAGTTGATTGCCAGAGTAGAGGAGAACTCACATATACTTAAGTAGACTTCATATATGGCCAGTCACTCCCTATTACTACATATTGACCATCTCTGTTATACCTCTAGTGGTTGAAATTTATTTCCTACTTGAGAAGCCCTCAATACTATAAATCCTCTCATCACTTTTCTTTTCTGGTTCTCCTCATGGGGGACAGGACCATTACCTTTCTTTCTTCTACTACTGTGGAATTCATCTCTCTCTTTCTCTCTTGCGCTCTACCCTCTTGAGATCCACTCTCCTGCTGTTCAACCTCTCCAGATATTGGTTTTCATTTCTACCTCACTTGTGCTTTGGCCTCGCTGCGCATTAGCATGGTCGGGTTTCTTTATTTTTCCTAGAACAGACTGCTGGGAATATAGTTTAGGGTATGCTATTATAATAGATTCCTTAAGCATAACACTTCATAGGTGTGAAATAATCCTGGCTATGGTCGTGTGTGAAATGATCCTCCATCAAGATCGTTTTGGTCGCGTGGATATGCTAAGGTCGAATTTACCACACCCCTCCTCTCTATCCACACCAGTGGCTTGTATTCCATCCACTCACAGATGCTATCTCTTCCAGAACTAGTGACTAGAAGAGAGATGCCGAAATATACTTGAGTGCTTTAGAGATACAATGGGGCTGCCCTGCTAAGCTACGAACACATTTTCAATACATATTTTACCATTTGGGTCTCTCCCTGCTCTATTCTTACCTCATCTCGCTTGGCTGGTACCCTACTATCACCCTACTCTATCTCTGGCTGGTACCCACTCAACTGTCAAATCCCATATTCCCTTCCTGGCTGGCAACCTACAGCCATCTAGTATTCTACTGCCCCTCTTTCCTCTACACTGCGCCTTGTGCCCTTTATCTCCACATCCCATGGAGGATGGCCTTGGTTTCTTTGTACAGACATATGCTTACTGGCTTGTCTTGAAAAGAGTTTTCTCCTGACTTGCTGGCTCCTCAATTCCCTTGTAGCAGGACTACTTGTCAATAAATACATTTATCCAACCTAGTGCTCAGGATCGGCTATAAAATTTCCGGGATATCATAAATCCAGTCACTGAGGCCTTGTAGATTTGGACTGAAGTTCTTAGTCTTTGGAGTTTCTTTTTTTTGGTTGGTTTTCTTACATGTATGTTGAGCAGTACCATCTGTTAGGTAGGTGTATTTCCTTTGTTTTGGTTATTTGGATATGGATTTCTGGCAGTGTTCACTGAAAGTTGCTACTAGGGTGAGCTTTTTCTACCACTTTGCTTGATTTACTGGTTTTTCCTGTAGCTGACGTGGCCTGATATAGTCAGATGTTTAGGCTCTATATGCGCTTGCTGACATACCCTAAAAACCTTTAAGCTAAAATAAATTAGATAGAAAACAAAAAATTAAAAATTAAAAATTAAAAAGGAACCTTCCCATGACTTTATGTCCACCGTCTCCACTATACCTCTTGTGATCGAAATTTATTTCTTCTTTGGGAAATCCTCAACACCTCAACCTTCCTCACGACTTGTTATACGTAGTCAGCCCTTTACGAGAGGAATTAAGCCATCACCTCTTATCCTCATATCACTTTGGGACACTTCTCTTACCTTTTCTCTTAAGGTCTACTGTTTTGAGGCCCTCCGTCCCTCCTAGCATGTAAGGATGCTGGCCATCATTACTACCCTGGTCTCACTACAGCATTACTTGGCTTGAGCACAGTCATGCTTTCACATTTTCTTTACAACTGGGAGCTGGCTAGAAGGTTTACAGTATGTGATTATCATAGTTTTCTTTGTTTCCCTCTACATAGGTGTAAAATGATTCTGACTTCAGTTGAGTGTGAAATAATGTTGGATAACATTTGTTTTCATCTCTTCAAAAGGCTACAATCGATTTCGCCAGCCTCCTCATCCTGCTGTCTACCTGGGGTGGATCCTATTGACTGTGTGATACTCTCATACCTTGAACAAACAGCTATAAGAGAGACACGGGAATGCCTCTGGGAATATTATAGACTCAATAGGACCGCCTAGTTTATATACAAACACCTTTCTATTAGCTGTTTCACCATTTAGGTCTACCTCTCCTCTCCTCTCCTTCCCGCTTAATCAGTTGAAATCCTACCACTATCTCTTTCACATCCAGCTAAGTACCTTACTAACCCTTATTATAACTGGTACCTTACTACCTTTCTTGTCCTTCTGGATCGAAGTTTATTGGATGATTTTGTCTCCCCCTCCTCTCCACTCTGAGGCCAAAGCCCTGGTTCCTGCTACAAGTCAGGAGTGTACTGTCGCAGGCTGGTAAGAATTAATCATCTACCTGCTGTGACCCTTGTGGTGGGCCTACAATCTCTGTTGAACTTTTCTCCAAGAGGATACCCATGGATTAGCTTTGAGGAAACTAGGACTACTTTTGATATTCTGGTAGGTATCAGGTTAGCTTCCTTTATACCTTTAAATACAGATTTCCAGTTTGTCCTTTCCTTGTAGCTTCATATTTCTGTATGGTTAGCTTTCTCCTAAAACTGGATTCACTTGAATTGTATAAGTATAACCTTTATTTAGAGTGGAATGTGTGGTTAGCTCCATACCAGAGTTGCTTGAGGCTCTTGACTTTTGTCCGTAACAGAGGAGAGATGTAAGCTTATAGTTTTGTCTATACCATAGCTCACTCTGCATGCGAGTTCTTGTACTTTAATAACAATTACCTGATATCAATGGAAAAAAAAAAAAAAAAAAAAAAAAAAACTTCCCATCACTACACAACAAGTATCTCCTCCACACATCTGGTGATTCAACTTTATTTCATATTTTGGAAGACCTCAACACTAGAACTCTTCTGATGACTTCTCGTACCTGATTCTCTCAACAGTATATGGATTGAGCTATTACTTCTTATCCTCCCCTTACTTTGTGATGCTTTTCTCTCCTTCTCTCATGAGGTCTACCCTCCAGAGATCCTGTTCCACTCCTCTTGATGTCTCATGATGTTGGTCTTCTTTTCTTTTCCGCTTTTGCTCTAGCCTTCTCTAGCATCAGCATGGTGGGATTTTGACATATTCCCTACCAGAGGCGGCCGTGAGCAGGGTCTGCATTATGCAATCATGATGGATTCCGTTTTCTCCCCATTGCTAGGCATGAATAGATCCTGACTTCAGTCAGATGTGAAACAATCCCAGGTGGAGTATTGCTTCTAATGTGCTCAACTAGCTACACTTGGTTTCACCACTCTCCTCTTCTCTACTTTTTCAAGATAGTGGTCTGCTATCCATCAACTGATACAATCACTCAGAGAACATAGGACTACATTTACGACACGAAAATACATCTTGGGTCTTTGGTGCCTCCAGAAGACTGCCTAATTAATACACCAACACATTTCCTATAGTTATTTCAGCAGCTGGGTCTACCCATACTCTAGTCTTACCTCAGCTTATTTTGCAAGCCTCCTGCTGCATCTCCATCCATACAAGGCTAGCACACTACTCAAACTCCTTTTAGCTTCTACTTTACTACCACTCTTCTCCTTTTGGGTAAAGCTGTCCAGATCTCTTTGTCTTCCTCTTCTCCTGTGGGCCCCAGCCCTAGCCCCTCTCTTCTTGTCATTATGGTACTACCTCAGGCCAGTCAGAACAGCTCTCTACCAGCTATAATCTTAGCAGAGTGGCTGCCAATTCCCTATAGACCTGCACTATCAGGAGGTAATTTCTAGTTTATCTTTCATCATCCTAGACTGCTCTCTAGGTTTCTGCAAGATATGGTTACAGTTTCATTTGTCTCTTCAAGCTGATATTTGCCGCAAAGGTTTTCTCTGGAGCTTCTTGGCCTTCTTTGATCTTGTATTGCTTAAACTGAGTTCCCTTGTGTTGTAAGGACAGGCTTGATATGGGGTGAGATGTACCATTGGCTTCATACTAGATTGACTTGAGGTACTTTGTTTTTACTCCAGAGTGTGGATGGATGCATGCTTTACTATTTTATTTATACCAGAGCTCAAGCCATATGTGAGTTCTCATACCATAACAATAAATATATGATTTAAAAAAAAAAAGGAAAAAAGACACTAGCTTTACATCACCACGAAGTGACTGTCTCTGCTACACATCCAGCGATTGAAATTCATTTGCCATTGGAGAATACCTAAATGTTCTAAAACTACTCAGTACTTTTCACATCTGCTCCCTCAACTAGGAGAGGTACTAGGCTATTATCTTTCATCTACCTATCATGATAGGACTCTGCACCTGCCTTCTCTCTCGGAGCCTATTCTTGTGAGATCCTACTCCCTCCCTTCCTTCATCTCAGAATATTAGCATTTATTTCTATCCCACTTTTACTTTAGCCTTGGGTAGCAACAGTGTAGTACACTTTTAACCTTTTCCCTTCAACAGATGACTGTGAATATGATTAGTGGTACACTATTTTGATATATTCCTCCTACCATTCCTGGGAGTTACTTTGGTCTGTGTAACAGGCTACAGTCAATTTTGCCACCCTCCTCTTCTCTTTCTCTTCATGTGTAAGTATTCTGTCCACTAAGTGACTGTATCTCTCCCAAACCAAGGGACAATATAAGAGGTATGATAACCCAGCTGGGGGTACTGGGAAATCAAGGAGCCTGCATAGTTAAGACAAAAACATATTCCTGATAGCTGATTCTGCATTGGTGGTGACCTCTCCTCTCTTCCTTCCTCTGCTTGATCAGCTAGTACCCCACTACTACTTTACTGCTCACCTTCAGCTATCAACTACTCAATTTCTAAATGCTGTACTCTCCTCCTAGCTGATATCCTACTACTGGCCAGTATTTGACTGCCTTTCTTTCCTCTCTTTTGGGACTTGTACCTTTCAGCCAACTCCACTACAGAGTATGGCATCTGTTACTCTTCACTGCTATGAGCTTACTGCCTCATTATGGAGCAGGTTGTCTCCTCACTTGTGAGCTCCCTCATGCCCCCATTGCTGGACTATATGTCCACTGATATGTTTATTCAACTGAGTACATAGGATTGGCTATTGAGTTTCTGGGTTTAACTGAATCCAGTCACTTAGACCCTGTAGTTTTGGACTGAGGTCCTTAAGCTTCAGGTTTTTCATTGATTGGATGTTTTTCTTTCAAGTACATTGAGAAGTGTCATATGTCAGGTCAAAGGATTTCTTTGACTTTAGTTACTTGGTTGTAGTTTTCTGCCAGTATGCACTGCAGGTTACTACTGGTTCTAGACCTTTCTACATATTCACTTAGGCTAAAATATTTTGTTTGTAGCCACCAGTTCAAGACAGGTGTGGAGGTGTAGGTCTCAATACCTTCTGATAATATGACTAGTTTACCTCAAACAAAAATAAAATAGAATACAAAAAAAAAAAAAAAAAAACCAGCATTCTATCACTACTTATTGACTATCTCAGCAACATCTCAGGTCATTAAATTTATTTCTTATTTGGAAAGACACTAACACTACACTTATGACTTTTCACACCTGGTTCCCTCTCAAGGAGTAGGATTAAGCTATTATTTCTTATGGTGGCATCAATTTGCGACACTGCTCTTATCTTTTCTCTGGATATCTACCCTCTTGAGCTCCTACTTCCCTCCTCCTTGTATTTCAGAATAGTGGGTTTCATTGCTACCCAGTTTTTGCTACAGCCTCACTTAGCTTTAGCATGGTTGGGCCTTTTGCACTTTCTCTATAACTAGCAGCTGGGAACATGGTTTGTCGTATGCTATTTCTATAATTTTATTTTCCTTCCATTAAGCTAGGTGTAAATCACTCCTGAGTTTGGTCGGGTGTAAAAGGATCCCTCAGGGTGGCTTTCTTTACTCTACTTAACAGACTACAATTGATTTCGCCAACCTCTTTCTCTCTACCCTCTACTGGCAGTAGTATTCCATTTATAAGGTGATCCTATCTTTCCTAAAATAATGGACTACATCAGAGATCTAGAAATATACCTGAGGTCATTGGAGACTCAAGGACGCTACCTAGTTTAGACACTAACACATTTCTGAAAAGTACTTCGGTATTTGGATCTACAGTCCTACTCTTCTCATCTCCTCTCTATCAGCTCACATACTTCCATCACTCTTTTCATACGCAGCTAGCATTCTACTTCCTCTGGCTTCAGCTGGTAGCTTACTATTACCACCGTTGTCCTCCTGGGGCCAGTTTGATAGCGTTATCTTACATCTCTTCACTTCCTTCTGCAGGCCCCAGCACTGGCTCCTCTCTACTGGTTTGTCTAATACTGACTCAATCTAGCTACAATCATCTTCCTCAGCCTACCATCCTGCAGAACCTATATATCTGAGGGACCTGTGCCTTTGTGGTCCTAAAATTGGCTTAACTTTTGATTAGTCAAGACTGCTCTTTGTTTTTCTGGTGGTTATTGTTTTAGGTTTCTTTTGTACCTACCTGCTGAGATTGCTCATGAGATGTTTTATTGTAGCTACATATTTATCTTGGTTTGGGTTTCTCATAGAACTGAGTACATATGTGTTGGAAGGATAGGCTTGGTTGAAGGTAAGATATGTAGTTGGCTCTATAAAAGAGTAGTTTAGGGCTCTCAGTTTTTGCTCAATATGTGGGCAGGATCCAAGTGCTTATAGTTTAGTTTACAGTATAGCTTATGCTGCATGCGAGTTCTTGTACCTTAACACTGAATGCAGAAATTAAAAAAGACTAAAAAATAAAGAAGAAGTTTCCCATCACAACATGTTTTCACCTACCCTTGTAATAATGGATAACATGTCCTAGTATTGGAACAAAGTGCTCTGAGGGGTGACTAACTTCTTATCCTCCCCCACAACCATACTGGCCTGCAAAGCCTTCCCCCATCCATGGCCATCAGACTTTCCCACATGAGAACAATTATTGTCCTATACTAGGAATACTCATCCTTTCTTATCCGCTGTGAAGCTGAATACCGGCTACCAGAATATTCCCTAGTGGGAGACACGGCCCTGTAGCAGGTAGCAATAATTCTACCATATCGCCATCATGTGAACTATATCTTCTTCATCTTAGACAGATACTACTCATGTCAGCCCTGTAGGCAACACTTGCCACTAGATGCAATCTGCGACTTTCTCTTACTAGTTATGGGCAACGTTAATGTCTTCCCCCCAGGATCTCCTCTACTCCTTCCAGATCTGCATCTCAGCCTGGACCCTAACCCTCCGCCAACCTATGACTGTTCGAAGGCCAGGCTCAGGAATCACCTCTTTTCTGACTTCGTACTACTAGCCCTCACTCCCACCTCCTCTGCTACTACTAGTTCCTAGTATCTACTAGGCCTCCTCACTTCAAGGACTTGAAAAGATTCACCCAGGGCAGAATATATTGGATTGTGTCAGGCAAGAGCTACCTTGCCAGCAACAACTTCTCAGACTAGAAGAGGGAATCAACCTTATATCCTTACTCTATCGAGCAGAATGAATACCTGCACCATGTGCTACTATCCTTCCTGGTCAAAACCAACCTATGGACACTTTATCTCTTTGCTGTGCGTCACATTGAGCCCGACACACACCTCTGGTCTTCTTTCAGCATATCAAGTAGTAAGCTACTTACAGATATCTCAACAGAATTGGCTTCCCTCCTAATGTGCTTGCCCACAATGCTCTTCTATGTCTCTCCAAGGCTGTCCAAGCTGGCTTAATGTTGCACTTGCTATGTCATTTATGTTCGTAATTTTCCTTGACTGACTGTGGATATTATAGTTTCTGTCCTCACCAGAGTGATCAGCCCCTGTGGTACTGCTGGAGAAGTGTAAATTGGAGTATAGGAGCAGATGGTTTCATTTGTTTGTTTCTTTAAGATTGAGAATTTGTTTACACTATAGCTTATACTACATAGGACCTTTTATCCTTTAATAACAAATACACGATATATATATATATATATAAAGCTTTCTCTCACAACTTATTCACCGTTTCCACATTATCGGCTATGATTGAAATTTATTTTCGACCAGGGAGTTCCTCAATACCACAACCTTTCTCATGTTCTTTTACCCTGGTCTCCATCCTAGGGAGAGGATCAAGCCATTACCTCTTTTCCTCCATTTACTCGAGGACACTTTTCCATCCTTTTCTCTTGACCTCTACATACCTGAGATCCTGTTCCACTCCTCTTGACTTCTCATAATGTTGGTCATTTTTTATTCTCCACTTTTACTCTAGACTCTGTTAGTAACAGTATGGTTGGATTTTCACTTTTTTTCTTTAACATCAGGCTGAGAATACAATTTGCTGAATAATATTTAGATTAATTCCTTCTACATCTCGCTACCCATGTGTGAAATCATTCTGATTTCAGTCAAGTGTGAATTGAGTACAGGTAGAGATTGCTTTAGTCTTGGCAATAGTATATGATTGATGTCAGCACTCTCCTCCACTCTACTCGCTCCAGGTGGTAGTGTTCCATCCACCAAGTAATACTGTCTCTCTCAGAACTAGAGACTACATGAGAGAGGCGGGAATATACCTAAGGGTACTGGAGAATAATGGAGGCCATCTAGCTAAGACAGGAACTTGTTCCCGATACTCATTTTAGCATTTGGGTCTACTCCTCCTCTCTTCACACCTCTCTTCTCTTAGCTAGTATGCAAATACTTTCCAATCTACACAAAGCTAGTGCCCTATTGCCACTCTTTCTTCTGTTATCTTACTATTGTCCTCACTCTCCTGAAGCAATATTGGCCAGTTTTCTTTGTCTCCACCTTTTGTCTAGTATGGTGCCAGAGTTCTGGCACCTATCCCGTAGTTGGCATTCCACTATCTCAGGCTAGTGGGCATTAGACCCTGCCTCCTGCCACGATGGTGTAGTGCCTACCAAATCAGATGGATCTGTTTCTTTGTGGGCCTGGTATTGGATCATCATGTGAGTGAACAGGTTCTCTGTGTGTTTGCCTGATGGTTATTGGTATTGTACTTGCCTTTGTACATTCAGGCCAAGAGCTCATATTGATGTTTTCTTCTCGCTTCCTTCTTATCGCTAGTAGGATTTCTCTTGCAATTACATTTACATATGTTGTACAGATAGGCTTTATTTAGAGCCCCGTGACTGGGGTTCTACACGTCGATTCGGCTTGGGGCATCTGGGTTTGGGCTGGTAGCAGGAGTGATGTGTGCTTTTTGCTTTTGTTTACCTCGTAGCTCAGGCTGCAAGCAAGTTCCAGTACCTTAACAAATATCTTATATAAAAAAAATAGAAAAATGACACTCTCCAATACTACTCATTCACCATCTCTACTGCAGCTATAGTCACAGAACTTTCTTTCTCAATGGCCTTAAAACAACAAAGCCTCTAGCAACTTTTCATATCTGCTCCCTCATTTAGAAGATGGACTCTGACATCACTTTACATCGCTTACTCAAGATGGGACTTTTCTCTTACATTGTCTCTAGAGGTCTACCATCATAAGATCCTCTTGCCACTTCTTTCAACATCTTTGGATGTTGGTTTTCTTTCCTGCCTCACTTTTAAACTGGCCTTGTTTAGTAACAGTACAGTTGGGCATTTTACATTTTCCCATTAATAGATAGCTGGGAATATATTTGCAGTATGTGATTATGATTGATTTGTTTCCTCACTGCAACTTGCACGTAAAATGATCCTGAATTCACTGAGGTACAAAATGATCCCAGATGGTGGTCTTCTCAAGAGGCTACACTCAATTTCACCGTCCTACTCCTTTCTACGCTATATTGAATTGTAAGTACTTACCTCGTCGTTATCCTCACTGCACTGTGATGTAGAGCTACAGGGACCACAATGATTCCTTTCACAGAATAGTTATCTCGGTACGTCGAGTATTTGGGCTTTGGAGGTTGTCATGTGATTGAGGGCATGTCTACATATTTGCACCATTTTGTTGCCTGCCAGTAATCTTACAATGCCGGTAGTGCAAGTACTTTATCACATTCATCCTCACTTCGGTAGGGCTGGCTTTGACACAGAATCCTTTTGTTACCCTCTGGGCATCTATTTATTGTTACCTGTAGTAGTATGGCACACTTACCTGCTATGTATCTGTATTGACTGTACATCCGGTTAGTTTAGTTGTGGATTATGGTTAGCGGGTTCACTTATTATCAGTCGGACATACCTTATATTGGTTTACTTCAATTACATCTACCAGCCTCTTCCTTTTGCATTGGTTGGTGTCACTGTTAGGAATAACGAGATCCGATACCCAGGGGTTACCCTAAGTAGGATAATCTGACACAGAATCGGAATCTTTAGTCTCTAATACTACCCCACTGGCCGTCTTACAGGGCCCACACGTCATCATACATATCAATCTCTGTTACATAGCTCAATTGGAATATCACACGACTCTTCACTGAAGATCATTTGCTCAACTCCTGCTGTCATTATAGTTATTTCTAATATTGCATGATTTTCTACCAATACCACTTGCAAGTGCAAGGCTTCCTACACAACAACTGAGGACCTCCGACAGAAGCGTTATGGTTCTATCCTATAGAGGTACTTCTCCTCCACATGAGGGAAGTTACTGGATCAGAATCTATGGGTTGGATCAGGAGATATTGAGCCTCGATGTCAGTGACATAAGAAAGTTGCTTAAACAACTTCGTAGAGTTACCAAGAGCAACCAAGGGTTGCTGACCGAGAGAATAATTAACAATCAGGTAGGATAGCTTTCTGCGAATAAGCAGGAAGTCTTTCGGAAGATATTTATAGGTTGGGAAACGAGATATGGAGGTTTAAAGTCCGGCGACCAAAAAAGGATTGTGATTACAACTATCTTCGCAGATACAACCCATAGATGAAACTAATCATTTCATCAACAACGAAGACAATTGGAGACAACTCAGTTCAACTTGAAAACAAGGCCACAAATCTAAAGACTCTAAAGATCGAATAACCACTATTGGGAACAGTATGGTTCCAAGTTAGTTATATCATAATTAGCAAAGACGGTGTAGTGGTTTTCAGGGTTACTAGGTGTTCACACCTTTTAAGAATACCCGACATTGCGAGTCATAATCTGAAAGGTACACAGTTGCATGATAAATAGATGTAGTCCGTGAATACTCAGATGTGGATTATAAATATTCAAGTATTTCGCAAGCTTTAAACATTATCAAGCAATGGAGAAGAGACCTTAACAATATGATATTGCTTTTACGATTCAATCTTACTTTACCAAATTTACTTTGCTCTTAGTAGTCATAAACCAAAACAGTGAACCTGAGCCTTCCTAGACAATCTCCATCTACAGAAAGGAATTTTCATTGGCCTAGATAATTCTGAAGCCTATCAGATTGTTTCTGCCCAACAATATATTATTAGATCTCCTGATTACCAAGACTCTCTGGTCCAATTGGTTGCCACTTTACATCATTTTGTAAGTGCCTGGATTCGATTCACACCTTCAGTGAAGTCATTGATATTATAGTCGGCCTTGATACCCTTGAAAATCTATCTCAAACCAATTCAATTTTCGAACTACTAACTAAGGTACACTTACTGTCAACCAGTCAATTGATATCTAGTAAATTCAAACTTTCAGAGATACCATTTCTGGTACAAGATGCTCATGTGTGGTATACCAACTCTGACCTTGGTCTGATAGAGGAACAATTTCAAAAACCATAGGAAACCTCGTATGGACCACAATTCGTGTGGAACCCTTTCCTGGAATGAGATACCGGTGACAAAGACTCAATTAGTAGTAAATTCTCTGCTACTCTACCTCTAGTTTGAAGACTTGGGAATTATCCGAAACCTCTCTCAGGCTCTCTACCTA
The DNA here is from genome assembly GCF_000151645.1 of Tuber melanosporum. Lineage (NCBI taxonomy): Eukaryota > Fungi > Ascomycota > Pezizomycetes > Pezizales > Tuberaceae > Tuber > Tuber melanosporum. The sequence goes on from NW_003298950.1 coordinate 12,907, forward strand.
CATCTCAATGCAGCCAGGACACCAAGTGTTCCATCACATATCCTACTGCAAAGGAAACTTCTAAACATGCTGCCTTTTTAGCTTGTATACGAGAAAAAGAATCTTGTTATACTCACTTAGAGGACGCGCAGGCGTGAGGTAGACCAACGCT
>NW_003298950.1:13076-58085 GCF_000151645.1 Tuber melanosporum
CCTGATACAGGGCTCAGAGTTGTTTGTCCTCTCTCCTCCTGACTCTCCAAAAACCATTTGGAAGACTGGCAGGCAAAGTCTTCATTGCTCCACCATCCACTAGCGCCCCCTCTCCCATTTCAGGACCCTCTACATCATCTCCAAACACAAATTTAGTAGACCAAGCAAGACTTGCTACAAGAGCTGAAATCGTCATAGGTCAAATAGGGAAAGGATATTTCAACAAGTATCGATACCGCCAGCATTGCCTTCCAAACTCTCTCAGTCGACTTACAAGCCAACCTAGGAGAGCAGATAGAGGTATAGCAACGATTGCTGGAAGGACAAGATATACATGACTATAACATAGCTGTTATATTACATCAGTGTACGGTGGTTGAAGCAAATATCCGAGAAATCTAAGAAAGGATTGACAAGATAATAGTTACTAAATTGGCAGCACAAGATGCACGATAAGAGCATCATGATAAGGTAGCAACCCAACTGCAGCAAGAAGCTCTCAAATGAGATCCTACTCTAGAATGAGCTTTCACAGAGTTCAGAGCACGACAGACCCAACAGAATCAAGCCATTCGAAACTTAATATCTAACATGGCCTCCAGACAGGAATGAGAGGCAGACCACTATAGTGACTCAACCTGCAAAATTCAAAGGGATCAAGTACACATATCCGATACCTTGTCTCTAGTACTTGAAAAGCTTAAGACACTAGATAGTGGACAACTAAGCAGTGGGCATGCTATGTTGGAGTCAGTCCAAGAAGAATCAGAAGATGCTACAGCAAGGGAGGAACCCCAAGGAAATCCTGGTGCGAGATAAAGAGAAGCAGAGAGAAGGAGAACCCCCAACCCCTATAATGCCGGGCGGTAATCTAGATGATGGAAGTAATGATAGGGATAATGACGGATATGGAGGATGGCATGGAGGAGGACTATCCAGATTCAAAAGGAAATTAACACCAGAATAACGTGGAACAGCTGATGTACTTGCAGAAGCACTGGCCTAAACTGTTAAATAACCAGCAGACCCACCTCCATTTTTTAAAGCAAAGACTAGTGATTACGTCTACCATTGTTTAACTCAACGTGTGGATTATTTCAAAAGAAATTCCAGGATCTAGGATGATGATCTTAAACGTATCATCTATGCACTAGGGAGACCAAAAGTGGCTCAGGTCAGCACGATAGCAGTATGGTATCAGCGTGCAATGGATGGTCTCTCAGGAGAGGTGCAAGACTGGGAACTGAATTCATAGACTCGCTTTGAACACGAATTCACCTGTCAGTACAACCTCCTTGAAGCAGGATGTAAAGCCATGCGGGACATGGAATTAGTCGTGTATAAAAATGACATTCAGACATTTATGGGAAAGATGCATAATCTGAATCTCTTCGCCTGACTAACCAGACCAGCCTGGTGTATGGCATGCAATAAAAGGTTGCCCTCCAAGGTTCGATAGCGACTTTCTTTGAACAAATATGATACCAATGGAGAACAAGAAAAAGCAGTCCAGGAAGAAAGAAGGGATGAGGAGGAACAGCAAGAATGTGACCACCTAGACCAAGATAAGTCAAAACATGTAAAATCATTCTCAGGCAAAGGACCTGCGGACAAGAATCAACCCCAGGTAAAAAGAGAAAATCCCTTTATAAAGGGAGGTGGTCCATCCAAAAAAAAGAAACAGGTACTGAAATCTGTAAAACTGGCAAAGAGATCGAGTGGGTTGATGAAGTTGACGCATACCAACTTCAAAACAGCCCATGCAGGAATCCTCCGGTTAACTATTAATGAAAGAAAGCGGGAAGGAAGTTACACTGGTTGCAGAAAGAAAGACTATGAGTACAAAACCAGCTGGGGACAAATTCAAGTGTCTAGAACAAGGGTAGATGACCATCTATTCAAGACACATATGGCTATAATGGCAACTACAGCATGCCATCCCAGAAAGATCTCTACCGTCCAAGTTCCAAAAAGTAGCAAGCTCTGAAAACTAGGTAAAGATGGAGAAATGACCTAGCTCATTTCATTGGTACTGACAACAATGGTGTTCGGGTAGTCTAGAAGAGACACACTCTCTAGGAGTCAAAGTCAAGGGCAAAAAGGGGACAGCCATGCGAAGGAATCAACCTTGCAATTATAACCTGAGTAGGAGTACAAACACTCTTCTTACCACAAGGTCCAGGGGATCAATAAAGAAAAATGTACGCATTAGTGGTACCTGTATACTTTCCAAGGAAGTATTGTAAGCTTGTCCCTAATGACCTGGTGGATGTCCACTAGGATAGTTAGGCATATGACCTGGAAACTAAAAGGTCTTCAATAAAGACCAAAACCTAGACAGCAAACAGCCAGCACCAAGGGTACTAGAGGGAGCAACAGTAGGGCTAAGATGAAGGATCTAGAGGAAAAGGTAAACCACTTCTTCAATCTATATGAGAAATAGATACAAGAGCTCTAGACCTTACATTTAGTTACTGCTTCTTAGGTGCCGCGCTGGTACCAAAGGGAGCTCAGTGAAGTGAGAACACTGTTAACTGTTAAGCAAGGGTGGAGAATAAGCGCGAGAAGGGTTTCAAAGGAATAGCTGACCAGTCCTATGTACCCAGCTTTTGTTTCCATGATATCTGGATGATGGCAGAGACCCCTTAGATTGGTTCCACAGGAAGAAAATGTGGAAGCTATGGGAACCCCTCGGTAGGAGGTGAAGACTACTAGTAGTGGGCTGCACAGTATACCAAAAGGAAACAAGTTTGTCTGAGGAGACCTAAGTGGCTGAAACTGCGCAGACCATATATCAAACATCCCAGTAGTGATCAAAAAACTCAGACAGGTCGAAACAAGAAAATGCCAATTTAACACTTTATGGAAAGAAATGTGCTTTTAGCGCACCAAAACCTGCAAGATATAACTGTTCTAAGGGATATACTTACATCCATATTATAAACACAAACCGTCAATGCTACGAAATACGAGTATTACTAGATTCAGGATCTACTGTGTTCCTAATCAACAAAGAACGGGTAAAAAAACTAAAAGTTTCATTCACAGAGACTGAATCTGGTCAATATTCAATGCTTTGATGGAGTACCAGCTCCATCAGGAGGAAAGTTTTACATGCGTCCCATTTGACTTGAAATAGGATGTAACAAATATGTGTCGGAAGTTGCATGTGAAATCGCAGTAGCAGGAGATTATGAAACAATAGTCCCCTTCGGGTGGTGGTATTTGGAACACCCTTTATCCAACATTGGGGAACATACAAAATGGAAATCTAGAAATCCCAAATGCAAATCTTGTATGGAAGAGGAAGACAAAGGAGTAGCAGATATGTTTGAATACAGTAAAACAGTTGCTGGGGATGTAAATGCGATCCAAGTAGACAGAATTGGAACTATAGAAGATCCTAACGAGATCAACTGCAATTCCCTCTCTAGGGATTACTGGAAGTTTGAGAAGCTATTTCTCCTACAAAGGGCGGTAAAGTTGGTGCCTAGGAGAACCTTTGATCATGAAATTAAATTAGTCGAAGGAGAAAAACCTTCTTTGTGACCTATTTATCCTCAATCTGACAAACAACTTAAGTTGTTACAGGAATACCTTGATGATATGTTATGACAAGAAACGATCACAAGAGATCAATAACCTTTTAGTACTCCAATCCTGTTTACACCTAAGGCAGACGGAAGACTACAACTAGTAGTGGACTATCGAAATCTAAATAAGATAACTTTACTAAATAAGTATCCACTACCACTAATGTCAGAATTACGTGATCGTGTAGCAGGAGCTAGCATCTTTTCCAAAGTTGAGTTGAAAGATGGTTACAACCTCATCAGAATCAAGGAATAAGATGAATGGAAAATGGCTTTCTGTTCATGATATGGACATTACGAATACAAAGTAATGCCTTTGAGATTGTCTAATGCTCTAGCTGCATTTCAGGTCATGATGAATGAGGTCCTACTGGAATTTTTATACAAAGGAGTCTTATGCTAGTTGGACAATATCCTTATCTACTCTAAAAATGAGAAAGAACATATTGAGCTAGTAACAAAAGTGTTACAGATATTGGCAGAATTTCAGCTTGCGATTTCAATAAAGAAATTATTCTTCCACATCGAAGAAGTGGAATTCTTAGACTATATGATAGCCGGTGATGAGGTATATATGTGTACTCGAAAGGTAGATTCCATATTAAACTGGAAATCCCCTACCTCTGTCAAGGAAGTCCACATATTCCATGGATTTGCAAACTTCTACCAGGGCTTTATCAAAAACTTCTCAAAAATCTGCGCTCCAATTACAGAATCATTGAAGGACAATCCAAAAAGGTTCCAGTGGGGCTCAAAATAGGAAACGGCCTTTCAGGAGCTTAAGAGAAGGTTTATTTCGGCACACATTTTACACCATTTCTTCCCAGAAAGAGAAATAGTTGTGGAAACAGATATTAGTGACTTCCCTTAAGGCTGCATTCTTTGCCAATTCGAGGAAAAAAGACTACATATAGTCGCGTTTCACCCCAGAAACTAAATCCCGCAAAACGAAATTATGAGATCCATGACAAAGAACTGCTAGCAATATTGGTAGCATTCAAAGAATGGCGCCAGTACCAGGTTGGAACTGAAAAGCCAATAACAGTGCACACCAATCATTAAAACCTCTAATATTTTCTCACCTCGAAGGTCTGGAGCAGGCGCCAGATTCGTTGGGCACAGATATTGGTGAATTACAACTTCAAAATTGTTTACCACCCAGACACAAGAGGTGGCAAGCCAGATACACTCAGTCGATTGCCAGAGTACCACTTTAAGCAGGGAGCTGCACATCCAGAACAAGTGATACTGAAACCCAAACAGTTTCAAGTCAGTTCAGTAACAAGAACTGCAAAAGGGGAAATTTAAATATGCCTAATAACGAGCAAAACAACAGAGGAAATAAGCACAGGTGATATACAGGAAATGGCAAGTTGGAACAACTCGGAGGCCCTGATTTGAGTACAATGGCTAGATGCAAGAGCAAGGTTACTAGCTAAAGATTCAAGGATGGCAGCAGGCCATGATCTTTATGCAATGCAAGATGATATAATCCCAGCAAAAGAACAGTTAATTGTTTGAACTGGCATTGCAATTGGGCTACCAGTTACAACCTATGGGAGAATTGCCTCAAGAGAGAGAGATTAGCGGTCAAAAGCAGTATCTCTACCAGTGCCCTCATAATCGACGCAGATTATACCACAGAACTCAAAGTATTACTATTCAACTATGAAGACCTGGATTGTCTTATCAAAGCCAACGATCGAATTGACCAGTTGGTAGTAGAAAAAATTAACACTGCTGATAGGATAGAAATAGACAACCTTGAAGATACTGAAATAGGCGTGTCAGGATTCATCAGCACACACATCGCAATAAGGGCTATTACTATCTGGGAATTAGAATGGATAGTTAGCTAGTTACATGTATAAATAAACCAGAATATATACTGGTATAATACTGCTGAAATACCTGAGCTGACCCTTATGACTAGTACTATACTAGCCCGCAAGGAATTGAAAAAATTCAATCTGGAATTGTTAGAGAAAATCGAAAAGGCCATCACTGAAGATAGAGAATGGCTTAAAAGTAAAAATGAGTTGGAGAAACTATAAGACAATGGCAAACCTTTACCAAATGACTAGATCTTATCCAATGAGTTGCTTTACTATAAGCAAAGACTATTTATACCAAAAAGCCAGGGCCTTTATACAACAATAGCGGCAGGTTATCACCACGCTAAGATAGCAGGACACTTCGGACAAGAAAAAACCCTGGAAATAATTATGAGAGACTTCTATTAGAAAGGCCTGGCAGATTAGGTAAATAATTACGTACTGTCGTGTGATGATTGTCAACACAACAAATCTCCACAACACGTGAAATGTGATCTAACACCACCATTATCAATATCCTATGCAGCTTGAGTATTAATTTCTGTTAACTTTATTCTGCAGTTACCCCAAAGTCAAAGTTACACCCAAATTATGGTAGTAGTGGACCGGTTTACAAAAATGGCCTATTTTGTTGGATTAGAAGTGACAGCGACTACAAAGGACGTGGCTACAGCCTTTATAAAGGAAATCTAGAAGCTATACAGCTTACCGACAGAAATTGTCTCAAATATGTACTCGAAGTTTACTGGAGAATTTTGAGAATCCTTGTGCAAAACATTAAGCACAAAAAAGAGAATGTCTACCATGTACCATCTACAGACAGACCGACAAACTGAGTGAACCAACCAAGTACCGGAATATTACTTGTGATGTTTCATCAACTATGATCAAGATAACTGGTACAAATTACTACATTTAGCCGAACATGCCTACATTAACTAGGTAACCAATGCATATGAAATGATTCCTTTCTACGCAAACTATGCATTTTATCCACAAACAGAATGGATAATGGAATGCAAGGTGCAAAATCCAGGAGCTAAACATTATGCAAACTAGATAAAGACAATCCACGAACAAGCAAGGTAGTCACTCAATCAAACATGAGAAGCCATGTCCAAATACTATGATAGGAATGTCCAGCAACAACCAGACTTCGAAATTGGTGATAAAGTAATGTTAAACACAAAGAACATTCGTACAGGTCGAATGTCAAAAAAACTCAGTCCAAAATTGTATGAACCATTTGTGATCTTGGAAAAAAGAGGAAATTGTGCCTGCAAGCTCAACATTTCAGATCGATGGAATATACACCCAGTGCTCCATGTATTATTATGTTAGAACCTGCCAGGAGGTCGGCATGTGCTGACCGACGACAACCTCCCAGAGAACCTGAGGATATTGAGGGCAACTCACAATGGGAAATAGAGAAAATCGTGAGGAGTGAGATAGGCTCTTACCGAAAACAAGTACCTGGTCACTACCAGGCGCTATGTGAAATATATTACTTTGTTAAATAGCAATATTATTCCGAGCATGAGAATACCAGGCAGCTTGCCACAGGATTGGATAATGCAAAGAAAATAGTAGAAGAGTTCCACCATGACAAGCCAGAAATGCCATGGCGGACAGAGGAAGGACAATGAAGAAAAGGTTTTCCTTCAGTGGCTAAGCAAATGTGGAAGGTTTTTCACCCTACTCTCATGGGGTCCTAAAGCATCTAATGTTTGAAATTTAATGTTTTTAATTTTTTATTGTTTCTCATATACCAAAAAAGGCGTTCAGGGCGAAGCCTTAAGAGGAGGGAGCTCATGTTAGGAATACCAAGATCTAATATCTGGGAGTCACCCTAAGTAGTGTAGCCTCATCCAGAATCGGAATCTTTGGTCTCTAACAGCCTTCTCTGGCCCCCTTACGGGGCCCGTACATCATCATATATATCAATCTCAGTTACAAAGCTCAATCAGAATATCACATGACTCTTCACTGAAGGTCACATGTTCAACTCCTGCTGTTATCCTAGTTATTTCTGGTGTTGAGTAATTTTCTACCAGTACTACTTGCAATTGCAAGGCTCCCTACCTGACAAGTGAAGACCTCTGACAGAAGCATTATGCTTCGATCCTATAGAGGTTCTTCTCCTCTACACAAAGGAAGTTACTGGATCAGAATCTATTAGTTGGATCAGGTGATATTGAGCCTCAAAGTCGGCAACCAAGAAAGGTTGCATACACGACTTCGCAGAGTTACATGGAGCAACCATAGGTTGCCAACTAAGGGAATAATTGTCAAACCAGTAGAATAGCCTTCTGCGAATTACTAGGAAGTCTTCCGTAAGACATTTATAGCTTGAGAAAGGAGTTATGGAGGTTTAAACTCAGGTGATCAAAAAAGGTTTGTGATTACGACTACCTTCGCAAATACAACCCACAGATGAAACTGATCATTTTATCAACAACGAAGACAATTGGAGCCAACTCAGTTCAACTTGAGAACTAGGCCACAAATCTAAAGACTCCAATAATCAGATAACTACTATTAGGAACAGTATTGTTCCAAGTTAGTTATATTATAATTAGCAAAGAAGGTGGGGTAATTTTCAGGGTCTCCCGGTGTTCGCATCATTTCAGAATACCCAATATTGTGAGTTATAATCAGAAAGGTACATACTGGCATGATAGATAGATGTAGTCCGTGAATATTCAGATGCGGAATATAAATATTGAAATGCCTCGCAAGCTTTAAACATCATCAAGCAACTGAGAAGAGACCTTAACAATATGATATTGCTTTTATGATTTGATCTTACGTTACCAAATTTACGTTGCTCTTAGTAGTCATAAATAAATAGAGTAAGCCCGAGCCTTCCTAGACAATCTCTATCTACAGAAACAAATTTTTATTGGCCTAGACAATTCTGAAGTCAATCAGATTGTCTCCGCCTAATAGTCACCTCTTGCCTATTGTTGCTTTATGCCTGTTGTTGGCCTCTCAGGCTGTCTTTGGATGGCTCTGCCAGCCTTATTCCAAGCTCAGCTAGACTTCGGTTCAGCTGGATTGGATTGTGTAGCTAGTGTCTACGCTTTTGTGTATTGGTGTTGCCTCCTTGGTAGCTCCCAGCTATAGCTGGTAGGCCTCCCTCGGTTACATGGGCCTGAGGGATGGGGCTCTGTTAGCATGGCCAAGACTAGTGGCTGCCTGATGGGGCTAGTTATAGGCTGTCTTTTAGCTGTCAGATAGTTGACCTCTCTGAGGGGCGGAGGGGGCTTGATGAGCTCTAGGTTGTCTAGTGTGTGTAGCTTAGAAGGGGCTGATAGGGAGGGAAGAGGCTCTTGTGAGTACCGGTCGGGCCTGTGTCACATTGGATGTGGTTAAATTAAGTGTTTCCAGTGCGGCTAGGGCTGTTGGGTGAAGCTGGCAAGTGCTGTAAAGATCCCTAATGCACTGGTGGGTTGACGACCACCTGGTTGGACCTCTGTAGGTCTTGCACACTGGTCTTTATGGGGTTTATTTGATTTCTTTAGTTTGGCTACAAGCATGATGGGAGGAGGCAAGGCACCACCAGTGGGAGATAGGCCCCACTGACCATCTTGGTCTGTTACTACCTCTATGTATTTCCTTTATTTATGGTGTTTTGTTTGGGACAGGGAGCAGGTAAAGGTCCTCCTCACCAGTGTGCTCTTCGAAGGCAACTGGCAAAGTTGGTTTATAGGGTCAAAGGCCTGCCATACAAGTGCAGCAGGTCGACATGTTGGTTGCCTCCAACCTGCCATTGTACTTCCTCTGTAGTTAGATAGATTTTCATTTTCTTTTATAGAGAACAAGGTCGGGTATAGGTATTTAGACCCAGTGGTAGTGATTTTTTATTTGTTGGGCAAGGAACCTGGTCGGGTTAGTCTTTTGTCCGTCTTTGCCTATACTTAGTGCCAGTTAGCCTCATAGCAGAAGGGCTATAGACCTGGACCTGGGAGGGTGCAAGGTAGTTTGAAGGTCTTGCAATTAATTCTTCTGTGAGCATGACTAGGGGATGGTAGGAGTGAAAAAGAAAACTAACGTAATTTAGGATTAGTAGTATACCTGTTAGCAGTATCCCTACACCGGTTGGGACTCCTCGTGTGCCAGTATTGGCAGTATGAGGTTAAATGAGATTCAATTGACTTCTAAATACTTTCCTCATCCTTGCTTGCACTCCACCACAGTAGCGTTGCTTTCATGCCCATGATCGTATTCTTGACCTTGGATTCTGTGGCCGATATCTGAGTTTCCACAGTAGTTCCTGGGGTCCTAGGTGTTGAGTTCTGTCTTTATTAGTAGCAGCCTTGTGGATTACTTGTTTGCACTGTTTCGTTACATGCCGCTTGTCTCATAATGCTAGTACTTCAAGCTTTTCATCATGCTCACTTACAGGCCCCTTTCCATAAAATATCCCAGGAATCCAATCTATCATCTACTCACAGGTTTCGCATTCGATTGGGAGGATTGAACCATGTTTGACAGCATCACCCTTGTCCTTCTTTTGGCCTGCTCATGATTGTTAGGATTTAGTGGAGTTTTTAGTACTCATGATATAAAATGCTTTTAGCATTGACTGATAGCCTTCCCAAGGTTCAACACATCATACTAGCCACATTATTCCTAAGGCAGCAGGGCAGTACCCACCTAACCACTCCTCATTACATTATGTTTCTAAGTTCTGGAATCCTATCATTTTGTTTCTTACTATTTCATTGGAATTTTGTTCATATGGCATTTACCATAATTCTGTCTGGTGTCTCCTTCTTGCTTCGGTGGGGATGGCTTGGACCCTGAACCTTCTTGCCCTCAGGATGGCTTTACAGTTACCTGAGGTGGTGTGAGACGATTGGCTGCCAAGCATCCGAGCTGCCGGTATGTTCACTTACTTCAGTTGTGGATTTTGGTTGGCAGCCTTACTCATAACAGGTTGGACCTGCCTTCTGTTTGTCTGCTTCGGCTACCTCTCCCCCTTTCTTCCTGCTGTGTCAGTTGGTAGAGCCTCTTGACCATTATTTAGTCTGTGCTATTTTGCCAGACCTGTAAGGCTGTCAATTGATAGTTCTATCTAACTCTTTCCTGGCCCAGTTAGACTTGAGGTTGGTTGGGTTAGACCTTGTAGCTGGTGCCGGTATTTTTAGGAATTGGTGATGCCTTCTTTGTGGCTCCCAGCTCTTGCTGGTAGGCCATACCCAGCTGTGTGTTGTCAGGGGATGGGGCTGTATTGTTGTAGCCAAGACCAGTAGCTGCCTGATGTAGTGAGGTATAGACTGTCCAGTGACTGTTGGACAGTTAATCTGTCTGAGTGGCTTTGGAAGCGGGATACGTCCTGTGGTATGTGGTGTATGTGGCTTTATGGGTGCTAATTGGATAGGGGTTGGCACCTGTAAGTACATGTCGGGCCTGTGTCAGGTTGGGTGAGGTTCAATTAAGTCTTTTGGGCCCATCCCTGGCTCTTAAGGTGAAGCAGCTGAGTGCTGCAAAGCTGCCTGATAGACTGGCTGGGTTGACGGCCCCCTGTGCAAATAGTAGGTTATGACCACATGTTTGTACTTGTTTGGGTCCTGTGTTCTTGATTTTCTGGAGTTTGTTTGATTTCTTTGGTTTGGTAATGGGTATGATGGAAGGGGTCAAGGTACCATGAGTAGGAGATAGGCTCCACTAACCATTTGGTCTGTCATTACCTGTACGTATTTCTTTTATTTATTTTTACTTCTATTTGCAGACATTAGGTACACGTCCTCCTTACTGGTACTTACTTCACAGTTAACTGGTAAAGTGGATTCTTAGGATCAATAGCCTAGGATGCAGGTATAAGAGGTAGACATATTGGTTATCTCCTCCCTGCCATAGTACCACACCAAGGACTAAAATTCTTTGTTAGTTTTCTACCATGGAGGAGGTTTTTGTGGAACAGTGTTTAAGCCCAGATAGTAGTGTTTTTATGTTTTTGGACAAGGAACCTGGTCAGGTTGGTCTTTTGCTTGGTATCAGCTATACTTAGTACTGGTTAGCTTCTTGCTAGAGGGGCCATGGACTTGGGCCAGAGAGACTGGGGTGTTGTTTGATCATCTTGTAATTAGTTTGCAGGCAGGCGTGACTTGAGAATAGTAGGTACAGGGCCGTAGACTTAGTTAGCCAGACATTAGTGGTATACTGATTAGCGGTATCCTAGTACCGGCAGGGGCTCATCATATGTCACTGTTGGCTGTATGTACTTAAATAAAATTTAAATTGAATGCTAAGTACCTTCCTCAAGTTTTCTTTTGCTGTACCTTTGTAGCCTTCCTTTCGCACTCACAACTGTTTTCTTCCAATTGGATTTTCCAGGTGATATCTGAGTTCGCTCAGTTGTTCCTGAGGGCCCTAGTATTGAGTTCGGTCTGCATTAGTAGTTGTGTTGCGGATTACTTGTTTGCATAGTTTCATTGTCTGCCAGTTTTCTCACAATTCTGGCACTTTGGGCTTTTCATCATGGTTGTTTCCAGTCCTATTTCCATAAAATGGCAATGGCTTCCTATCTATTGTCTACTCGCAGGGATGGCGTGTGGGTGGTGGGAATTGAACATTATGTTGGAAGAGATCACCCATGTCATTCTTCAGGCCCACTAATCTTTGTATGGTTTTAAAGTATTCCTTAGTTCTTGTGATACAAAACACCCTTAGAATAGACTGACTACCTTCCTGTGCTTCAATTCTTCATAACAGCCACGTCAAACCTCTAGTGGCAGGGTGGTACCTGCCCACCTCCTCCTTGTTATGCTTGCCTTTCTATGATTGGAATTCTACAATATTGTTTATCACTATTTCCTTTTGTTTTCTATCCTTGTGCCTTGTTGATGGTTCAGTCAGGTATCACCTCCTCCTATCAGTGGGAATAGCTTTGACTCTGAAATATCTTACCTCCTTGTATGGCTCCTGTGGTTGCCTGAGGTGGTCTGAGACAATTGGCTACCAGAGACTCGTGTTGTCTGTATGTTGTGTTGCTTTAGTTGTAGATTGTGGTTGATAGCTTTACTGATTACAAGGAGGGACTACTTTCCATTTGCCTGCTCCTGTTCATTCACCTCTCTCCTTTCCTGTTGTATCAGTTTGGGGTGCCTCTTGCTCATCCTTCGATTTGTGCCTTTTGCTGGACCTGTGTGGCTGGCTTAGGCTGGCACTGCTTTACATTTTCCAGCCTCAATTAGACTTCAATTCAGCTGTGTAGAATGGTGTGGCTGGTGCTGATCCCTTTGCGTGTCGGTAGTGCCTCCATTGTAGCTCCTAACTGTGACTGGTAGGTCCCCCTCCGCTATTTGTGGTCAGGGGTTATGAACTATATTGGTATGGCCAACACCAGTAGCGGCCTGACGGAGTCTGGCACAGGCTGTACTGTGGCGGTTGGATAGTTGATCTCTGAGGGGCTGAAGGGGCTAGATGGGTCCTGTGGGGTCTATTGTGTAGGCTGAGAGTGGGTCGAATTGGGAGGGGAGAGGCAACGGTGAGCATGGATTAGGCATAGATCAGGTTCACTGAGGCCTAATTAAGTGTTTATTGCTGGCTGGAATTGTTATAGTAAAGCTGGTGAGTGCTGCGAAGCTCTTTGGTAGACAGGAGGGTTGATGGTCACCTGTGCAGATAGTGGGCTATACCCACCTGGTCGGACTTGTTTGAGCTTTTTGTACTGGGCTTTGTGAGTTTCTTTGATTTGTTTAGTTTGGCTACAGGTATGGCAGGAGAAGGAGTGGCACCATGGGTAGGAGATAGATCCCACTGACCGACTTGGTCTGTCACTACCTCTATGTATTTTTCTTTGTTTTGTGTTTGGTTTTTGGTTACAAGCAGCAGGCACACATCCTGCTCACTGGTATGCTCTTCGAAGGTAACTGGGAAGGTAGGTTCATAGAGCTAATGGCCTGGTATGTGTGTATGTGTAGTGGACTTGTTAGTCACCTCCTCCCGACTATTGTGCTACCTGAGAAGTTAGATTGTTTTTGGTTTTATTCTGTGGCAGGGGTTTTGCAAGATAGTATTCAAACAGGAAGGTAGTATTTGTGTGTTTAGTTAGACGAGGAACCTGGTCAGGTTGGGCTTTTGCTCAGCTTCAGCTATGTAGAGTGCTGGTTGACTGCCTACCAGAGGGGCTACAAACATAGGCCAGTGAGGGTACTGGGTGGTTTGATAGTCTTGTAATTAGTTCTCGTACAGGTATGACTCAGGGATAGTAGGTGTAGGGCTATAGCCTTAGTAAACTTAAGATTAGTAGTATGCTAGTTAGTAAAATCCCTCTGCAGGTAAAGGCTCATCATATGCCATTATTGGCGGTACCAGTTTAAATAAAATTAGATTGAATTCTAAGTTCTTTCCTCATCCTTGGCTTTACTCCACCTCCATGGTGAGCTGATGTACCTACAATGATCTTTGATCTAGGGCAATTATCTGGATTTGTTCAGTATCTGGTCATTGTGGATTATCATTTAGTTAAGGACCTTTCTGCTTGTTTGCACCATTTTGTTACCTTCGGGTTATCTTACGATGCTGGTATTTCAAGCTCTTCATTACAGTTGCTTACAGGCCTCTTTCAGTGAAATGTGTTTCGCTACCTGTCTATCTTCTACTTACAAGTTTGCATTCAATTGTGAGGATTGAACCTTGTCTTCGTGGAGATCACCTGTGTGGTTCTTTGGGCTATCTCATGTCTCTTGTTGGGTTTTAATAATGTTTTTAGTTCTCCTGATACATAACACCTGCGGGTTTACTTGTTAACCATCCTATATCTCCACTCATCGTACTGGTAGTACTATTGTTCAAGTGGTAAGGCAGTACCCTCCCAGCCCCTCCTCCTTGCATGTTGTTTCTACTGTCAGAACCCTATGATGTTGTTTATCACCGTTCCCTTAGAGTTTTTGTCTTTATGGCTTTGCAGTAGTTCAGTCAGTTGTCTCCTCCTTACTTCAGTGCAGATAGCTTTACCCCTGAAAAAATCTTACCCCCAAGTGTGGCTCCTCTGGTTGTCTGTAATAGTGTGAGACAATAAGCTGCCAGACATTCACATTGTCTGTGCATTAGAGTGGTTCAGTTGTGGATTGTTATTGGTCGCTTTACTAAGTGCAAGCAGGGCCTACCTTTTGTTTGTGTACTTTTGTTCACTGGCCCTCCTCTTTCCTATCACATCTGTTGGGGGTACCTCTTGCTCACTATTTGGCCTACGCATTCCACTGCACCTGAGGGGCTGTCCTCAGATGGTCTTGCCTGACCTTTCTCCAGCTCAGCTGGACTTCAGTTCAGTTAGCTTGAATGGTGTAGCTAATTCCAGTGCCTTTAGGTATTGGTACTGCCTCTTGTGTGACTTCCGGCTGAGGGTGATAGGCCTCCTCAGCTTTACTATGTTGGGGGTTAGTATTCTGTCGGTTTGGCCAAGAACAGTTACTACCTAGCAGGGTTGAGTATAGGCTGTTCTGTGGCTATTCGACGGATGATCTGTCTAAGGATCTGAGGGGGCTGGATGGATCATGTGGCATCTGGTATGTGGAGCTGGGAGGGGGTGACTGCTGGGATAAGAGACACCTGCAAGGACTAGTCGTGCTCTCATCAGGTTGGATGGAATCTAATTAAGTGTTTTCAGACTGCTTGGTTGATTAGGTAAAGCTGCTGAGTACTGTAAAGCTCCCTGGCAGACCGCGGAGTTGATGGCCAACTCTGCAGATAGTTGGCTATGCCTACCTGGTTGGACTTGTTTGAGCTTTTTGTGCTGGGCTTTGTGAGTTTCTTTGATTTCTTTAGTTTGGCTACAGGTATGGCAGGAGGCATGGCACTATGAGTAGGAAATTGGTCCCACTGACTGTTTTGGTCTGTAACTACCTCTATGTAGTTCCTTTGTTTATGATATTTGTAGGGGGAAAAGGCAGTAGGTACAGGTCCTCCTTACTGGTATGCACTTCAGAGACAACTAGCAAAATAGGTTCAAAGAGGCGATGGCATGCCATGCAGGTACAAGAGGTAGACGTGTTGGTAGCCTCCTTTCTGCCATTGTATTGCCTGTTGGTTTAAGATGTTTGTTGGTTTTCTCATGTAGTGGATATAGATTACTGGACAGTATTCAAACCAGTAGTAGTGTTTTATTGTTCTTTGTATGAGGAACAGGTCAGGATGGTCTTTTATTTGGCTTCAGCTATGCTTAGTGCTGGTTGGCTTGATACCAGAGGAGCTAAGGACTTGGGCCAGAAAGGGCAATGGGTTGTTTGATCGTCATGTAATTAGTTTCCATGTGGGCATGACTCAGGAATGGTAGATGTGGGACTGTAAACTTAGTTAGCTCAGAGTTAGTGGTATACTAGTTAGCTATATCCTTGTGCCAGCGTGGGCTCATCAAATGCTAGTGGAGGCAGTACGAGTTCAAATAAAATTGGATTGAATTGTAAGTACTTTCCTCTTCCTTGACTTCACTCTGCCTCAGTGGTGAGCCTCTGTGCCCACTACAATCTTCGATGCTGGGCAGTTATCTGCATTTATCCAGGATTCTGGTATTAGGAATTGTTGTATGCTTGAGGGCTTGTCTACTTGTTTGCTCATTTTCATCACCAGTTAGTTATCTCACGATACTGGCACTTGAAGCTCTTCATCACCATCACTTATATGCCTCTTTCCGTAAATTATCTATTGCTTTATGTCTATTGCCTACTCACAGGTTTCATGTTCGATTGGCAGAATTGAACCTTCTGTTTGGAGGGATTACCTGTGTCATTCTGTAGGCCAGCTCATATTTCCTGCCTGGCTTTAACAGAGCCCTTAGTTTTCATGATATTGTACATTGATAAAATTAACCGTGATTCAACAATCTGCAGCAACCCACCTCTCCTCATCACTCCACACTCTCAACAGTACTTAAAAAAATTGCTCCAAGTCAATCAAGAAGTAGCCATTCCGCTCAATTCTTTTGTTCAATAAACTATGCCTCCTATTCCTCGCAGTCATGCCAAAAAACCTATTGCCTCCACATATCTCTCAGAGTTTACCAGCGGAAGGATTCTTGAGTTACTCGAGCCTCAGATGTGATATCAGCAACTTTTCCACTACCTTAATAACCTATATACTACTGTCAGAGATACAATTGTAAAAGGATATCAAGAAGGCAAGGGGAATAAGAGTAGAGGAAGACATCCTAGAACTACCAAGTCACTGGAGGATGCTATGGTAGAGGAATCTCTTAAAAATTACCATACTACCTATTTTGACATTGCGGAGCCAGTTCCTTCCAATGGTTTTAGTAGGACTATAAGGAGAAGACTTGAACAAAAGCAACTTAGAAAATGGATGGCATAAGAGAGAGTTCTTTTGAATAAGGATCTTGCTCAAGAGAGGTTGAAATGGGCATTAGCTCATAGGCATTGGACAAAGGAGATGTGGAGAAGGAAGGCAATATGGGGGGATGAGGTAGCTGTGGAAAGAGGATGAGGAAAGAGGAGAAAATAAGTTTTCAGATACCCATATGAGAAATGAAATTAGGATTATGTTGAACCTAAGGCTAAGAGAGGGGAGAGAGGGATTAGCCAGATGATGACTGGTTGTTTTTATAGTCAAACTCATGGTCTTTTTTTGCCTGTTTTTCCTGATTCTTCTTCTGCTATTGGTGGAGTTACTGGAAAGTCAATTATTGATGTTTATGATTATTATGACTTTCTGGAGATATGGGAGAATATCAGAGAAAAGGCTAGAGAAGAAGAGATATTTTTTATCATTGACAATGCTAAGACTCACTTGCCTTTTAGGAAATGGCTCAGAGAACAGGGAATTACACTGATAGAAATTCCTGCCTATTTACCAGATCTCAATCTAATTGAAAATATTTAGTCTTTGGTGAAAGGTAAGCTTTACAGGCACTACGCTGAGCTATATCTTATGAAGGGTGATGTAAATGTGGTCAAGAAAGTAACAGTAGAGGCCATCACTCATTGTTGTAAACTTCTTGATCAAAGGGTTTTTGATACATTAGCTGGATTAATGGTGGATAGAATAGAGGCAATTGTTAAGGCTGATAGATGGTATACCAAATATTAATTTCTACTATGTATTTACATCTTTTAATTTTGTTTTTGGTTTTAATGATAGTTGATTGGTGGATGGGTGTGGTTGTCATTGCCAATGATTTTCATCAATTGAATCGCGATTAATTTTGTCCATGTACAAGACTATTAATTTCTTTTGAAATATCTGCTATCAACAAGCTATCACACTACTTATTTATATAATGGTATATAAAATATCAGGATAATAATTGAATTCATTAAAAATCCAAGTCAAAAAAAGAAACATTGTTTTAGCAGTAAGCCTCTATAATCAATCTGGCTTATAAAAGTGAAGAGATAATTGACATTGGCCAGATTTATCCGCTATGAGAGGTAATTTCTACAACTATGGTATACTCATGTCTAACAAGTTCCCATACACCTGCATAACAACAGTCAAAATTACAATCACTGTCACAACTCCACACAATCATGCACCTACCACACTTCTACTTTATAAGAGAAAACTGAAATTAAGCTATTTATGCCCTATATAACTATACAGTTATATAGTATAATAAAATTGCCAAGCAGATGGAGCTCACCAGGTCAACATTTTCTACAGTGATCAAAAAGGCTCTAGACAATAATGCCAACATACATGCTTCTCCCACAGTTGACAGACCAACTAAGTTAACTGATGCCTAAAAGAAAATTGTACTTGATATTATTGCTACTAAGCCTCATTTAGAATTAAGGAATATTACCCAAAAGGCTAATGTTGGTTTTGAAAAAGATGCAATGAATAGGATCTTGAGTGAAGTTGGTTTTAAACTTAAAATTTCAAGGAAATAGTCTTCTTGGAGGAAATGACAAAAGGAGAAGAGAAACATATTTGCTAGGCAGAGCAGATATTGGACAAGAGCTTAAAAGCAGGTAGTTTTTGTTGATAAGGCTACAATGGAGAATGATCTAAATCCTGTAGGAAGAAAGGTTAGATGATGAGATGATAAGGAGCTTGAGGAAAAAACTTGAAGTCAAGCTTTAAGTTAGGAAAGACTAATATTAGGGTCTATGCTGCAAGTATACATAGAAGAAAAGCTGAGTTAATTCTTATCAGAAGGAGGAGTGAGAAGGGAAGAACCAGTAAATCAGACAGGCTTGGTCTAAATGCACATCAGTAGGCTACTGAAAGTCACCAGCAATACCTTATTCCTGTCATAAAAAGAATAAATAGATTACCAGGAACTATTTATAAGGTAGCTGATAATGCATCATGGCATAATAGATTGGAAAACAAAAAATTACAGGAGGATTGTGGATATCAAAGATCTCCTTGGCCTCCCAACTCCTCAGATCTGAATCCTATTGAGAATGCCTGGTCACTTCTTAAAAAGGCTTTCAAAAAGCAATTCGGCAAGTTGTAAAGAAGGCCTCATAATGCTATTGAATTATTTCAGACAGCCAATGAGGAGTGGGAGCATATTATTCCAGAGAAAATTAATAGATAGATTAAATAGATGCCCAAGAGAGTTCAGGCTGTAATGGATGCAGATAGAAGCCATACAAAATAGTAAAATATTTAAAATTTTCTACTACATCACTTCCACTGTCTGTTCTATAATAAAGTTATTGTTTCCATTTTGTTGGGGTGGTGTGGTTGCACTCAGGGGTACGGAAACTTATTTGACATGAGTGTATAATATTGTTAAACCATTGAATGTATAGTATCATGAATTATCACTCGTTTGTTTTGGGTACCCTGATGTGTATCTACATTCAGCCTTCGACAGATTGTGTCATAGAGATGTCCATATGTCGTAGTATGACATATCTAAGAGAGCTTTTATGCCATTAAAGGGCTTGTTTATCCCACCTGGAAAATGGGTCACTTCAGATGATACATGCTATCCCCTATATTTCAACTCTCCTCATTCTGCCAAACCATACTCTAATCCAATCTCCCAAGGACCGGAAGAAAAAGGGGATTTCACTTGTATATTCAAACTTCATTACCTATAATTTCAATATCCCCGCCACCCTGCAAACAACCGCCAGACACCTATCAATCCATCGCTCGCATCCCCCTTGTCTCTTCTATCACCGTCTCCTTCTCACAATCCTTGGAATAAGTCACCTATGGTACCAGTAATGGGTAGGAGCGGTAGTACATCTACCAAATATTTATCCCCTATTAGCGAACCAGTTACAATACAACTACGATAGATAATGAAAGAAATCCACTCCTGCCTCCGGCCCCCTACGCTTCCTTCCCTCCCTCCTTCCATCCTTCCCCTTCGCGAGCCATGCCCAATTCAATCCCATGCCCTCTGAACCAAACCAACTACCAACGCCCAACGATATCGTAGAAACAAAAAACGTTCACAACCCAATAGCCACAAATAAACAACAAAATCAAATCCCATCATGACACTATCATATATTTTCACCCATGCGAATTTTCCATGCCGTTTATGACTTCAAAACAGCAACTCCGGATCCCATCAGGAAGAAACTAAGCTAATAAGGAAGAAAAGGAAATAGTGATGATAAAAAATAAACACCATGATTTCTTAAATCGAGGAAACAGAGAAAAAGTGAAACCGATAATGTAACCCATGACAAGTAAAGAAAAGCCCACCTTCTACCAGGAAAACCCAGTTGGGATAAGATGGTAAACAGGGGAAAAAAGAAAAAGTAGCGAAAATAAGCCCTGATAATGAATATGAAGATAATGAACAAAACCAACGCTTTTACCGTTGCTAATAAGAGATGTGTAGGCAAGAAGAAACCCGGTCAAAAAGCAGTCAATACCCATCACCCATCTGTCTTCTCTCACTTTTCGTATCACCAAAAACAGAGTGGATGCATTGTCTCTAATCGATAGTTCGCATCCTTTTAGAGTACTCGAGATCTCTCTCACATCTATTGCTGAATGAGCAATTTCTAGGCGGAGGCAAAAAAAAATGAACGAAATGTGATTGGCGTTTTGCATGCTCCGTATCCACGTCGGCCGACGTACTAGTTGGGTCAACGAGGGAAACTCGCCTGCACCGCCGATTCTGCCAGAAGCGCCCCCTCGGGGCTCGGTAGGCCGTCAAACCAGGGGTGAGCAAGGACCTGCTCGATTGTAGGGCGCCGTTCCACGTCTCTATCGAGCATTAATCTTATTAACTCCAATGACACTTCGGAGAGAATGAATGGTATTCGCAACTCGCGGTCCATGATTTCGTCAATCTAGGTGACTCGTAACTCAGGTTAGTATTTACCATCTTCGCTCCCCATGCCGCCAAAGAATCCATCTTACATTGTAGAATGGGTTCTCCTTGTAGCAAATAGTGTACAATAACACACCAAGTGCCCAAACGTCTTGCTCCTTGCCTTTATACGATTTACCAGCTAAGACCTCTGGCGCCGCATAATCTATTCGTTGGATTAGGGGTAGGTCCATATCCAACAAATCGTAACGCTTACCTATTGTTCCCACGAAGACGTCAAATGGCCCATTCCTAATATACGCCGCGCTCCCGAAATCGATAACCTTAATGTTCCCTTCACCATCGAGTACCACGTTCTCGTCCTTGATGTCGCGGTGCACTACTCCGGCTTTTGTATGGAGGTGATGAAGCGCACGAGCGACCTGAACAAATATGCTTCGACACTCGTCCTCATCCATATTCACTTTGAGCTCGATGTAGTCGAAAAGATCCATGCCAGGAAGTCCATGAGGTACCATCTCGATATAGTAATTGATATCATCTTCGAAGAAATCAGTCATTTCAACGATGTTGGGATGCTTCAGACCGTCGCGCCGCAAGTAGTCAAGAACATGAATCTCCAATGGGACTGTTCCCAGGCGACGATCGCGCGTCCAGGTATCCACCAGAATTCGGCGCTTAGTAACGTACTTGAGAACTACCCGTTTCGCCTGGTTCCGCTTGTATCTCGCAAGTTTGACTTGGCCATACGCTCCTTGTCCCATCTCCTCTAGGATCACGAAGTCTTGGATATTCTTTTTCCGCTTGGACATGCCTTGGGGCCCAGATGCTGATACGTGGCCGCTTGGCTCTGTGGACTCATCTTCAGAACTCGGCGGTGTTGGCGACTGTTGAATAGCCTCCAATTGCCTTGTCAAGAGCTTGGCATTATCACTTCTCTGTCCATCCGAGGCAATCGGAGTGCTTGGTTGGCCAGGGCTAGGACGTTTAGGTGGAGTGACTGGTCTTCGAAGGATGTTGTTAGAAGGATCTGAAGTTAAGGAGGATGCATGCATATGTCTAGAATATGTAATCCAAAGAGCATAAACAACTTCACCCCCTCCAGCACCCGTCTCGTCTGGATCATCAATGATTACGGCCTCCTCGTCCTTTGATTCTGACATGACAACTCTCATCTGTACGTCAACTCTCAGTTCGGCCCCATCCCTATGTCTAGCAGTCAATCCACCCGACCTCACAAACATAGAAGCGGCGTCGCCCTTTCCATCCCTCAACGCAAGCACGGCCTTTGCCTTCCGGAAAGAGTGTTCCGGAACTACAATACCATCGACAAGGTCGATTTTGTCTTCACTGGTAATGAACTTGAGGATCCTATCGAACTGCGGAATAATCTCAGTAATTGGCACGCCCACGGGATTCAGATGTCCGAAAAGTGCAGCCGAGAAAACAGCATTCGAGCTGGTAATCCGGAGTGTTGTCGCTGACAAAACGATAATACCAGCAATGTGTGGAAACGATGATATTCTCAACACTCCCTCACAGGGGATTGGCTCGACACCACATGGAATCCGCATACCGATGCTATTCATTGCAGTAAATTGGTGAATGCCTGCAGTTTGCTCCAAGTCGATTGTGCCATCCCCGTTCCGAGGAATCATGGGAATGAAATCTGAAACATCGACTCCTCCATCCGGAATGCTATCCTCTCCGAAAATCTTCGTCATGTTTCCGCTGAAACTCATTACCTTACCAGCCAAATCCGGATCGTTGGAGGTGTATAAGAAGGCCACATCCTCACTAATTTCTTCCACTACCCAAATTAGGCCCCCTCGCTTCTCTTTCACCCAGAGACTCGCAGCCCCGGTGTTACCATTTCGCTTCTGGATAGGCACAACATCCCCGCAGAGTATGACCCCTCTCGATTTGTTCTGACTATGATGCATTGATGGCTGTGCAACTCCAGCACTGCAACCACCGCTCCTTATAGGCGATCCCGTATAGTATGCATCAGATTTGACCCGTCTGTAGCCATTACCGTAGGGACCATTTTGCAACATAGCCGATGTAACATTCGGAGATCCGTGATGGCTATGGGGGTACGGAAACGAGGAGGACGAATTTTCGCCAGAATTCAGCTTGTTTGCCAACCATTCTCTACGTTCTTCTTTGACAACCTCGAGAATACCAATTTTCCGCACTTCAGCTTTGGTCACCCCGAAAACAAGGCAGGCCAGATCATTAGCAGCAAGTATAGTCCATGGGTGGTGCGCCTCAGTAGTAAATACTGCCTGGGAAGCGAGGGTGTATCGGCTTGTGTGCCCGTGAACGGAAGACTTGCTCATGATTGGTCTGGGACCCATTCCAGTGGCGGATTGTGGCATATCGGTGACCAGGTATGGCTGTGCGAGGGCTTCGTAGAGTTTAGTCTGGACTGTCAAGGAAGTAGTATCTGTATAGGTACGTTTGAGGCTCGCTCTCCGGGTGGATGGGGGCGAAGAGTGGGCTGTTGAGATAGAGTCGTTAGTCGTAGAGCGAGATGTACTCTCAGAGCGAAATTCATCATTGAACGAACCAGCCCGATCTGTGCCCCGCAATGGCAGTGCCGAGTTGGTGGCTTGTGTTCGAGGTGAAACCGGTGCCTCTGGAGCAAAGCTCTTTTCAAATGGATTTCCTTCAAATTGGGCCGGACCTGTTACAGGCCCATTCATCAAGGGGGTCTTCTCCTCGGATACCAAGTTGGCTTTCCTAAGTAACTCCATCACCTTTGCAACTTCTTCATCTCCCTCCACCTTCGCCTGAGCTGATGTAATCATCGGCGATTGTGAACCCCATCCCAGCTTGTCCCTCATAAACTCTATACTCCTCTTAAGAATATTTTGTCGGCTATGGATCAAGTCCTCTGACTGGTGGGCAAAAGAAAAGGAATGTAAAGACTCTGTAGGGAACCTAGCTAAGTCCTCACAAAATCCCAGGGTTGGCGAGGTTGGAGGGATGGAAAGAGAATTGACTCTAGTACCAGGAACTGACATCGAGTGCGGTATCACAAATGACTGAGTACCTGCTAGCGGGGTCTGCTGCCTTATCCGTCGTAAGCCTGAAGTGTAGAGATGGTCGCTTTCACCTACGGTGACTGGACTCCTAAGGCACAGTAGGTTTTAGTTCCCGGGCGATAAGAAGAATTCCGCAAACACTCACTGTGTTACTTGCTCTCCAGAGCTGTGTTGCTGAGGATCCATAGACGAATCGACAGAGAATCTGATTTTCGGCTTATAAGAACTTCCGCCAGTATTCGTGCTAAGGTGCAGGCTCTGCGATTTTATCGGTGGAGTTGACCGAGGCCGTACAAGGCCCTCCATCATATCTAACCCCTCGCCTACACCAGGAAGCATCAGTGGTGTTCAAAATCGGGCAAGGCACCCGCAGGCATGCCCGCCCAGCATCACCATGAAAGGTGCACGATACGAGAAATCTCAGATACTGTCTCATGTGGTGGGTATTAATTTATAAAGCAAATGAAAAGGAAACGATCAATATCTTGCAAAGTCCTTTTGCTCATCCTCCCCTCAAAAAAAATAAAAAAATAGCGAGAATTGTAACACCATACCAACAAAACATTACTTTGGACCAAGGAATCAAAAGACTCACCATTACGATCGGGGGTTGTGAGTCCAGCCATAATTGTTCCAACACCCGAAGGAAGCTTCCCAGGGAAGGGTGTGCCGGCAGTCGCCTGTGTGTTTCCGACGGTTTTGGTTTCTTGATTTTTGATTTTTGATTTCCCAAGAACTTCTTCTCAAATGTTTTTGTAAGGTGCTGATAATTCCGCTGCCGGAAATCTGGGACGGCTTGACAAATGCGGGGGCACAGAAAGTGTTTAAAGACAAGATAGTCTAAATGGCTGTGACTTTCCAGTAGAAAGCAGATAAAAAAAAATAGTTGGAGTTAAAGTGGCGGGAAGTGAGAACTAACGGTTGAAATGGGACGAGTGCTGCAAGAGGCGCCCGTAGCGATAATACTTGTAAAGGGGGGTTTTGTCTTTTTTCTTTTTCCTTTTCTTCTTCTGTCTTCTCTCCCTTTTGTTCCGGGAAGAAGGCGGGGGGAGAGGAACTAGCAAAGTTGGAAGAAGAGGAGCAGGAGTCGAAGGATAAATGGACGAGGGACAAAGCAGGGGTGGTGGTGAGTGAGCAAGCTGAGGGAGGCACTGTAGTGTACTGTACTGTACTCGAGCACTATTGCACTATACGTTATTCTACGGAGAAAGAGCATTGTATGATAAGTAGCGCACTTGCAACGTACCATACGGTAGTCTGAGTACAGGTGCCGGATCAGCGCAGGTGGGGAGGGCAATGGTACCAGTAGGGTGTTAGGTAAAGAGGTGTGGGATCACAGCAGAACGAGCGGTGGGGTGGGGGGTTCACATAGCCTGAGTTGCACCCTCTGCTCTGTCCGGCCAACACCTCTACTTGTATGATGCTGCAAGACCGACCCTCTTGTATCGTACTCGAGTCGACGCCAAGGTCTGGGTAATAGGAGGGTCCGGGGAAAAAAAAAAATCAGCGTGGTGAAAATGAGAGACCGACGAACATGAGGAGAGACGTCTCTTTTCGGGCGGATATCCCAAGATATCAAAACGGCTTGTCCGAAAGCTCCGACGAACGGCGATAACAGGAACAACGACGAGGTCGGCGCTGCGCTGCGCAGTCCGACGACACCCACGATAATCAACCTCGCCCACTTTGGTGGACTGATATTGAAAGTGGTGAATTCTGATGGGAAGGACAAACAAAAGCTGGATAGTATTGATACTTAATCTTGCTTCCTTGGAGAAAGAAATATATATAAATATATATAAAAAATGTAAAATGCAAAAAAAAAAGGTCAAGCTTTTCACGCCGTCACTCACAAACGACGGAGTTGTCTCTGTTATGTAGCAAACTGCCGTGAAAGAAAGATGTACGGTATGGTATGCCATTGCTGTCTACCATACCCTAACGCACCATTTCTTCAACTAGCGGTACAGCATCCAAACCTCTAAACCCCACGGTCCAACTGTTCACCCCACAACCCACATTGTCACTACGACCACGCATAACCTTTAGTAGAGATAGAGAAGAGAAAAGAAAAATCCTGAGATGTCATGATCTGGCTGGCGTTCGCTCTCCTAATCCTACCGGTATTCGGGTACAGCCCCATAGGGGTATGACAGTATCATAGCTAGCCATGTATTATAAGCACGGTAGGATGTAAAGACTTCTCTCTTGGACAGGCCTTTACCCTTCTTCACAGTCTTATCTCCTCCCATCTTGCTCCTCCCTCTCCCCTCCAACGTTTATATCCTGCGTTGCCTTACATCCACTCCCCGGAACTAGCCGTCGTCAGAGCCAAGAAATCTTGGTCAGATATTAACCGTGCTAAGGCACCCCTTCGAAGACGCTAAGCGACCTTCGAAGAAGGCGGAACAGTTCTAATAGACATCAATCTGTCTACCGCAAACCATTCCTCCTGAACCATATCTTGATATTGAAGCCCAAATTCAGCAAGCAATTGAAAAGGATTTCTGGTAATGAAAAGCCTAACATTGCTGCTGTAGCGTAAGAGTTTGGGGTTCCTGCACAATGTCTGCATGCCTGTTTGAATAGTCAGCAATCACGAGAAGAACAAGTATGCATGAACAGTAAATTGAGACCTGATAAGGTGCTTGCGCTTTCTCTTTTTGTGAACATGTTTGATGCAATACTAGTAGCTATTCCTCCAAGATATTGCCTAATTTGTACATACACAATTTCAAATTTTTGCTCACTCAAATCTTGATTCCTCAACTCTGGCACCTACTGTAAACCACATGTGGACATGGTAATTTCTTAAAAGAAATCCTGAGTACCTTGTTAGAAGGCAGAAAACCTTGAATGTTGATTGAAAAAGAGCATATCAAGTTGATAACCTTCAGGATTGGTTGCTTAAGATAATCTAGTTCGCTTAGAGAAGGAAAGTGTTGAAGTTGGTTATTACAACTTTGACAAAACCTGGTTTCAAATAGCGATCAGGAGTGATTAATGTGTGGTTACACAGGAACCAAATCACACATTCTCTTTAGTAAGCTTGAGTAATTAGTAACTGGTTATTGCAGTAGTGACTATTAGTGGTGATGGCACAGGGCTTGCACTAATAATAGTGATTCCTATAACTCTCCAAATAGAAGACTGGTATACCGAAACTCAGGCTGCACTTCCTGATAATACTGTTGTTAGTGTGTGGGAAACCAAATATTCCAATAATATGTTAGCTATGAAGTGGATAGATCATTCCAATCAGTATTTATTACAGCGATAAATAGAAGTATGATATTTACTTTTTCTTAACAAACACAATTTAGACATCAGCAAAAATAATAATTCACATCTCGTACTGTTGTATTATGACAAGGCATAATCAACATCACTTCTGTGCCCTCTGAGTCTGGTGTACCTAGATGTTTATTGCAACCAAAACTGACATCTGAGCAATCTAAGGTTATCTCCCTAGATACTGCTGTATTCTGATATGATATCATATCTGATCTACATCCTGGTATATCTTGGTAATAATTGGAATTAATACTAGCATCTGGATTGCTAGGAGTTATGTGACTAGACACAAGTATGTGCAGATGCAATATCACATCTGATTCAGACCCTGGTGGATCCTGATACTAATTGCACTACGGACTTCAATTATCATATAAGATCACATCTGGTAAATGCCCAGGTTTTTCTTTATAGTACTTCCTCTTTCTGATATCCATGATTTCAATATATCAATTGCCTGTACGAAAATATCTGGATGTATTCCTAGCTTATCTTTGCAAGCACTGTGGTTGTCCTACAGAATATTCAGGTAAGTCAGGCTCCTTGCTGGCTAATTTTATTTTTCAAAGGGTACAGATTCTATTTTCCGCTTTACAAGGTTGAAAGTAGGACAATGTACCTACATTCTACATGGAATCTAAGTAATAGCTATACTCCAGTAGTGGATCTTTCGCTTGGTTATAACTTTAGAGCAATGGCATACTGCCAATACTTAGGTGCTTCAGATCAGTCACACTCTTGCTACTGTTAGGAATAGTATGATCTGATACCTAGGAACAATCTTAAGTAAAGTAATCTTATCCAGAATTAGAATTTCTGATCTCCAACACCTTGTTGTAGCCCCGTTATATGTCTCGCATATTATTATCTACATCTATTTTAGTTCCGTGCTATAACTATAGGGTTACAGAATTGAAGGTATTGGAATAACACTTATACAATGCTGCTGTCTGTCTGTCTAGATCATGTTTGTAGTATAAATAAGAGGGGACTTTTGGTTAGATGTGGGAAGAGGAATAGAGTAAATCCGTCAACTGCATACAGAGTGACAAGGCTTCAAAGATGTGACATCTTTGCCATAAGTGGTGAGTAATGGGACATTTTCGCACAAAGACATGGCCTTGAGTGTTAAAAGATCTTACGAAGAAACCAATCCATTTGCATCCACACTATAATAATTAAAAAGTCTAGCACTCTGAGGAACACTACTACAGAAGCCAAGGGACCTCATAGAGTATTATAATTAAGTTTAAGAAGACACTATAGTTGCAGGAATAGTTCCCAATATTAGAATCCCGATTGAAACGCTATTACTCGGAGCATCCAAGAGTTGCCAGCCACAGGATGATTTGTCAACACTGTAGAATAGCTTCTGTGAAAGAGTAGGAAGTCATCTTGAAAATATCTGTCATTTGGATATGGAGTTATAGGAGTTCGAAGTCAGGCGACCTAGAAAGATTACAATTATGGCTACTTCCACCGATACAACCCACAGATGTAACTAATTATTTCATCAATTATGGAGACAATTGGCGCTACTTGAGCTCGACTTGAGCACTGTGCCATAAGGCTAAAGACTCTACTGATCGGATAAGTACTATTGGGAACTGTCTCATTCCTGGTTAGCAATATTGTAATTAGCGAAGAGGATGTGAGGATTTTCAGGGTCTTCAGGTATTTGTACCTTTAGAGAATACCCAGCATTGCCAGTTACAGACAGAGAGGTACATAGTTGTATAATAGATAGATGTAGTCCAGGAATACTTGGAGGCGGAATATAATTATCAAAGTGTCTCTCAAGTCTTTAGACATCTTCAAGCAACTCAGAAGAGACCTTAACAATATCATACTATTCTCATAATTCTATCCTACTTTACCTACTTTACTTCGCTCTTAGTTGTCATAAGAGAAACAATTGTAATTTCAGCCTGTTTAGACTATTACCATCTATAGAAAACCATATTGGTTGGCCTAGAGAACTCTGAAGTCTATCAGATTATCTCCACCTAACATCGACGTACAACTCAACTACTAACTATATGCTGACTTTGACAACAGATCCTATAGGTCTCCTTTCGACTCAATATCTCACGCTGAACAGTCTAAATCTCCTTAATACCAGCATTTCAAAGGTGTAATGAATGTCTACACACTGGCTATATTGGTAGAGTTACAACTTGTTATAAAGGTAGTATTTACTTTGGTAAAGTGCTAAATTTGACAATAGATTCTGTGGGTATCCTTTGCACATGATATTGTAAGCTGAATTGTCTACTAGTAGATTTCCATGACGTAACCCTTTCAACGGTGAAATGAACGTCTATACGTAGGCAACATTGGTAGAGTTACAGCTTGATTTACAGACAGTGTTTCCTTTGGCCAAGTACTGACTTTGATGTCAGATTCTGTAGGTGTTCTTTGGACATAATATCCTATAGTAATCAGCCAAGATCTGCATGACACCGGAATTCTAATGGTACAATGAATATCTACTCTTGAGCAATATTGATGCAGTTGCAGCTTATTTTAGAGATAGTGTATACTTTGGCGAAGGGCTAACTTTGGTGCCAGATTTTGTAGCCGTCCTTTTAATACAATCTCCCATACTGACTGGTTTAGATTTCGTTGATACCAACTTTCCAGCAGTATAAAGTATGTCTCTCCACGGGACTAGTGGTAGAGTTACCGTATATTATTGAGGTAGTATTTACTTTAACGAAGTGCTGATTTCAACATTAAATTGTGTGGACATCCATTAGATGCGACATTCCATACTGAACAGCCTTGATCCCCACCATGCCAGGTTTCCAATGTTGCTGAGAACATCTGCCTACTAGAAATATTAATAGAGTTACAGTATATTTTAGAAGAATTGTTTGCTTAGTTAAAACATTAACTTTAATACAAGATGTCACGAAAGTGGCTTGGGGAGGGAAAGGTTTTCACGTGATACATGGTTATGAGTCACAGGTAGGTTATTGTTTCTCACATATGACTTATTTGAGTCATATGATTTGTTATGTATGGGATTAGTGATGCTTTCGCACATGACTCAAATATGAGTCATGGAACATGCACCTGACGAGTATGCCTTGTGAGTGTGCCTTGTGGGTATGCCTTGCGCATATGATTTATGTTTTGCACATGACCTCGTTATGAGGTTATGGGTTTCATGTATATAGCTCAGTCAAGTCATATGACTTATTTATTGTGTTATGATTGGTTTCTGAGTTTTTGCACATTACCTTGATATAAGGTCATGGGTTTTGAGCATGTGACGACTTTGGTCATATGATTAGTTGTTATGATTTGGTTTCGCACATGTAACCATTTTGGGTCACATGACTATGGGCGGGAAGAATACTATATAAGGAGGACGATACGGCCGAGGAGGATAGGTTCTTTGCGCTTTGTTCTAAGAACTTTTCCTACATATTACTTTAACAAATATAAAATACCTTTACGATCTTTATCTTTACTGCAATGTTATTGTTACGCCAAGGAGAGCTCTTCACGAAGAAGAGTTTGAGAAAGCTTATAATAGACGTTCCTGATAGAAGACAAAGATCTTGTACTATTGGTAATGTAGGCAGAGGCCTAGTGCTATCGCAAGACTAAGGAAAGAAAAAGAAGAAGAGAAGTATTGTTCCTGTCGCCAAGAACTAACTATCCAAGGAGGGATCGTTCCATTACAAAGCGTTACCTAGTATGCCACCAAACAATACAAGACGGCATCCTTCATTACAAATAGGGAAGGAGATATCAATATCGACGATCCAAACCTTAACCTAGGTGGATTTAGCGACACCCTAGATCCCCTCTTAGCAGAGCCCTTAAGGCCAACAAGTCTAGTAACTCCAGAGAAGAGATCACCAGTCGATGGCTGTCCTGCAGGAACTCCATGACCTGAGAGAATGTCACAATCAGCAGTACCTGTGCCACCAGCCCTGGCCGCTCTGGCACCAGGTATTAGCATACTTGAAATGACTCAAAATCAATTTCAGGCATTTCTATCAGCAACAGGAAATATAGGACAAGGAAATATCCAGTGGCTAAAAGCAAAAGAATCCAACACATATGAAGGAGCTGACGATAAGCTACGAATATTCCTGGCACAATGTGAAGAGTATTTTGCCATCAAGGGATATGGAGAATACCACGATGAGATCAAGATTCCCTATGTGGAATCTCTACTCAGAGCACTCGCGGGACAATGGATCATGCCCTTCTAAGATAGAAGGAAACAAAGGGAATGGGTCACATACGAGGAATTCAAGACGATACTCTTTGAACAATTCGGAGATCCCAATGCTAAGGAGACAGCAAGACGAAAGCTGGAGAAACTCCAACAAGGAAAACACACCTTTTTGGCATACTGGAACGAATGCCGACTATTGGCATATGAGGCTGAGTTTGATGATGCGACCCTCTACATCATCCTCCTGAGAAAATGTAGTGAAAGACTTGGAGAAGTGTGGGGAATCTCCAACTCGCATTACACCACAGTAGAACGATTTGCAAGATGGGCCATCAATAAGGAAAGCAAGCTAAACATGGTTCAAAACAACTCTGAAAATACTGTAGCACACAGGATGGCCCAATCATCCAGAAACGTGGATGGAACCTTCAAACTGCAAGTAGCTCAAGGTAAAAGTCGAGCATTACCACCAGGCGAGACAATGGAATTGGACAAATCAAGAGTAGGACCGGCTCTGAACCTGTCTAAGGAAGAATACACTAGAAGGATGAACAGGAACCTTAGCTTAAGGTACGGAAAGGCAGGACATCAGAAATGAGAATGCAGAAGCTGACCTGACAGTGGATACCCAGGCACCAGAGCTGCGTGAAATAATCACTTCGGAACTCAAAAGAGGAACAACATTCGCGAAATAGTTGTAGAGGATATACCGGCAGAAAGCGATGGGGGTTCCCAGTAAACAGTGGTCTGGGAGATCCAAGATGTAGACCTGGAAAAGCCATCAAGTTAACAAACTACTATACGGCACTACACACATAAAGAGGAGAAGAAGAGGGAGATCATGTGATGATCAAGATGAAGATACAGAATGAAAAAAATCGAAGAAAACAACCATACAGGCAATGCTTGACTCCAGAGTTACTAAAGATTTCATTAACAAAGAAATCTGTGACAAATATAGACACCACACCAAAAAAGTGAAGAAAGTGAGACAAGTCTACCTAGCGGAGGGAAAGCCAAGCGCAATGGGTCCTATAACCCATATGGCGACAGTACCTATGTACATTGACAGCCATAGGGAAATGGCAACCTTACAGGTAGCAGATCTCAAGAACTTGGACATAGTTCTCGGGATACTATGGTTGCGAAAACATAATCTGACAATCGATTGGAACGAGAACTAGATAACCTTTACAAATGAACTATATGCGACACGATGTCTCAACAGTTTACCTGTGGTCTACTTGACACCAGTATGAGAAGCGGAAGAAGAAACTTTGCATGCAAGGTTCGCCGAGATGCTGCAAAATAAGAGAGTCCAGATACAAAAACTGGACCAAGAGGCAAAAGTGCCTACCAAGGGTTCCAAAGGGGCAGCAGGACACGACCTGTATGCCAATGAAGGAATCAAGATACCTGCCAACAGGTAGGCAACAATAGTGATAGGAATAGCTATCGGACTACCAGAAGGCACCTATGGACAGATAGCACCCCGCAGTGGTCTAGCAGTCAAATATAGACTCATGACCATGGAAGGGGTGATTAACGTCGACTATACCGGTCAAATCAAAGTGGTCCTGGCCAACCAGGCTCCAGAAGACTATGAAGTCCAGAAAGGTGATCGAATCGCACATTTGATCATCGAAAAAATCACCAAAGAGGATCTGCACGAAGCAGATCAACTGGAAGGAACTACAAGAGGAGACAAGGGATTTGGAAGCATGGACCAAACCCAGCCAAATACAGCAAAAAGAATTGAGATCAAAGAGATCATAGTACAAGCCTTTAGACGGTACTATCGAAGAGGAGATACAACAGAAATTCTCAAATGGACATATGAAGACAAAAAACTGGTCCTAGCGAAAATCAACATCAGCACAGAACTAGCAATCCTAGACAAGAAATACTAAAGCAAAAAGGGATGGAAAGAATTGATTCTAAAAGAATATTATCAATTCACGAACCTATTCCAAGAAGAGGAAGCTAAGGAGCCACCACCTCGAAGACCAGAAATCGATAATGTAATTCAGCCGGATAAAGACAAGAAAAAGGTAAAACAAAAGAGATTCCTTACAAGACAGATACCCACCAGGAGAAGCGGAGCTTGAAGAACCTCTGAAGTACATCGAGCAAAACCTAAAGTGAGGATGGATCAGAGACTCCTTCGCATCAGGAGAATCTCCAATACTATTAGTCAAAAGGAAAGATTGAAAAATGAGACTCTGTATGGAATACAGAGCCCTTAATTCGGTTACCAAGAAAGATCGATATCCACTACCCTTAATTAGAGAGGTACTAGATAGATTACTGTCAGCAAAATACTTCACCAAGCTCGACATCAAGGATGTATACCACAATATACGTATTAAGGGAGGAGACAAATGGAAGACTACACTCGGCTCGAGATACGGAATGTTCGAATACTTGGTTATGCCTTTCCAGCTAGCCAATGCACCCGCTTCATTCCGAAGATGCATCACCAGGGTTCTCAAAAAATACCTCGTCATATGTTGCATCGTATACTTGGACAACGTATGCATCTACTTGCGAAACCTGCAACAATACCAGAAGGATATCAGCAGTATCATGGCCGCAATACAGGGATCAGAAATAAAGATCAAAGCCACAAAATGTGAATTCCATAGAGAAGAAACAGAATACCTGGGATTTATCATCAATTGAAGTTGGGTCAAGGTCGACCCAGTCAAAACGGCAGCAATATGGGATTGGGCCAAACCAAGCAACAAAATAGATGTTCCATGCTTTATGAGATTCTGCAAATTTTATGGAAGATTCATAGAGGGATTTAGCTAGCTTGCAAAACTACTCAATCACCTAACAAAGAAAGACAAGAAATGGTGATGGGGAGAAACGGAACAGAAAGCATATGATGCAATACAAACGCATCTAACATTGGTACCCATACTGGTTCATTTCAACCCAAACGGAAGAACAATGATTGAAACGGACGCCTCAAAATATGTGTGCTCTGGCATACTATCGCAATAATGCGAAGATGGAAAATGGAGGGCAGTGTCTTACTGATCCAAGACAATGACCCTGGCAGAGTACAATTACGACCTTGCCAACAAAAAGCTATTAGCGATAGTTCAAGCATTAAAGGAATGGAGGAGATACTTTCTGAAGAATGACCATCCAGTCTGAGTTCTAACCAACCATAGGTATCTGGTCCCGTTCATGACTACGAAAGAACGGAACAACCGCTAGATAAGGTGGATGGAAAACTTCAGCAAATACACCTTCAAAATCGAATACCAACCAGGCAAAGAGAGTGGAGAGCCAGATGCTCTCACAAGGATTGCAAGCGACAAATCCCAAATAAAAGAAGATAAAAGAATCAAACAAAAAACAAGAACACTATTACTAAACACCTGCTTCAAGGCAATGGAGATTATCCAATTTACATCAACACAGGAATGGGAAATGGAGAAGGCAAACAAAAGTGACAAAACAATTCAGGCAATTAGAAAAGTAACGAAGGAAGGAAAAAAGGAGATGAAAGGAAATGCTCAGGGTTTATGCCAATGGGAGGATGGAAACATGTGGAACGATGGAAAACAAGGAATTCTGAAAAAAGAAGAGATAAGGACAGATATCATACGACAACACCAGGATATCCGAATGGCAGGACACTTAGGAATGGCTAAAAGCACCGAATTCATCACAAGGTCATTCGATTGGCCAGGACTGTAGGAAAATGTCTAACAATATGTCAAAAACTGCGACATATACTAAAGGATGAAAATGGATAAACACACACCATATGGATTACTGAAATCCAACGAAGTTCCCGAATGGCCAAGGGAAACAACAACAATGGATTTCATCACCCACCTACTGGCATCGGAAAAAGTCCGATAGCATCCTGGTCGAGGTGGATCGGCTGACCAAAATAAGTCATTTCATTCCAGTCAGAAAAGATATCGACATGAGGAATTTTATATAACTATTCTTCCGAGAAGTCTTCTGACTTCACGGCCTCCTAAAGAATATCATTATTGATCAAGGAACACTATTCATATCAGGACAATAGAAGAAAGTAACTGGAGAAATGGGGATACAAAACAGGCTTTG
Organism: Tuber melanosporum; assembly: GCF_000151645.1. Taxonomy (NCBI): domain Eukaryota; kingdom Fungi; phylum Ascomycota; class Pezizomycetes; order Pezizales; family Tuberaceae; genus Tuber; species Tuber melanosporum. The sequence continues at coordinate 48,359 of NW_003298950.1, forward strand.
CACAGCATATCACCAGTAAACGGATGGACAAGCAGAATGGGTAAACGTGATACTCAAACAATATTTACGGGTGTATGTCAATTACCAACAAGATGATTGGTACAAACTGCTATGAATGGCAGAATTCGCATACAATAATGGAAAACAAGAAATGATCGGCACAACACCCTTTTTCGTGAATTACGGATAATATCTACAAAGTCAGACCACATATCATACGATTAATGGTATAATACCTGACAAACCAGATATGGGAAAACTAGACGAGACCTTATAATAGGAAATGAGTCAAGTAAAACAACGGCAAAAAGAACAATACAATAAGTACCAAAGGCCAGATCTGAACATCCAACTGGGAGATATGGTATGGCTAATACCACGCAATATCCATATGACACATGTATCAAAGAAATTGGACTACAGGAAAATCGGACCATTCAGGATACTGGAAAGGGTAGGCAGCCGAGCTTATAAACTCGACCTTCTATCCTTGATGTGAATACACAACACATTCCACATCTCACTCCTCAATTTATACAATGATAAAATGTTTCACTCTCAAACAATTATTCCTCCTTCTGTGATCGAACTAGATGGAGAACCAGAATACGAGCTCGTCGAAATAGTCAATACTCGCTTCTTTCAGGGTCACCTCCAATACCGAGCCAGGTGGACAGGATATTCGCCCGAACACGATAAAACTTAGTACTTTACACACAACTTCGAACAAGCACAAGATGCCATCTCAACCTTCCTCCAGCAATACCCAGTCAAGGCCAGCCTAGGTAATGATCATGTTCAACCAAGACAAAGGAGAGGGAAAGGCTCTTGTACCATTGCAACAACACAAGGGCTGTGGCGATAGCCCCCGCCAAACGATACCGACCAGCCCCAAATAGTCATTCATGGGGCTGACTGACAAAGAACTCAGGGAAAGGGAACAACAACCTTAGCATAACGCCATGTCATGGATGTTATGCTACGACAATGGATGTCCCACACACTACGGGGACAAGGAAGGCTCGGGATGGTTCCTGAGAGAATACAAAATGTTCGGTCCGTGCCCGGACCGTGCCCTAAAGCACTGGAAACAGTGCTTCAACAACATGTACAAGATGCACAGGATGAAGAACATCTCTGCAGGATACTATCCGCAGAAGGATGGGACAAAGAAAGAGTGGGAAGGAAAAGATGCCGCGGTATGGCAGAGAGCTAGAGCCTTGAGAATGAGGCCCAGGGAGGGGGGAGCCCAAAGCTCATCAACGGAAACGGAACTGTATGCCAGGCGCCAATACAGGCAAATCCGAGGACTCTGGGAACAACTTAGTCAGGCGGAAGCCACAATTTCGGTAAACGACAAAACGATCACTGAGCTATGACAGCTAAATGAGGCTCAGAGACACATGATCAAGATGGCGAACCTCACCTTGGCAACAGTGAGGGTAAGATAGAGGGAAGCGGATTACAAGTTCAATAGGCTTCGGAGGTCCATGGGCGCAGAAGGACGCGCACTATTAAAGCTTGGAGAAAGACCCTGATGGGACTTAAGCTTAGGAGAAGAGGAGCTAATGTCATGAATGTGGCTTGGCAAGGAAAAGGTTTGCACGTGACACTTGGTTATGAGTCAGAGGTATGTTATTGTTTCACACATATGACTCATTTGAGTTATATCATTTGTTATGTGTTGGATTTGTGATGCTTTCGCATATGGCTTAAATATGAGTCATGGGACGTACACGTGACGAGTATGCCATGTGAGTGTGCCTTGGGGGTATGCCTTGCACATACGATTTATGTTTCACACATGACCTCGTTATGAGGTCATGGGTTTCAAGCATATAACTCAGTTGAGTCATATAACTTGTTTATTGTGTTATGATTAATTTATGAGTTTTTGCATATGACCTCGCTATGAGGTCATAGGTTTTGAGCATGTGACCACTTTGGTCACATGACTAGTGGTTATGATTTGGTTTCGCACATGTGATCATTTTGGGTCATATGACTATGGGTGGGAAGAACCCTATATACGGAGGCCAATGTGGCCGAGCAGGATAGGTTCTTCACGCTTTGTTCTAAGTAATTTTCCTTCTTCTTGCTGTCGCTTTGCCCCAAGCGTTTCTTTCACACCCATGGTGGGCCTTGATGCCTCGGATTTTGGGGGAGATATCTGAGTTAGCTCAGTAGTTCTTGGGGTTCTTGGTGTTGCGGTCTGTCCGGCGTTACCTGGCAGATTACTTGTTTGCTTCACGTTTCGTTGTCTGATGGTTTCTCATGATACTGTCACTTCGAGCTCTTCATCACAATCGCATATGAGCCCCTTTTGGTAAAATGTCTATGGCTTCCTGTCTATAGCCTACTTGCAGGTTTCGTGTTCGATTAGGGGGATTGAACATTGTGTTTGGGGGGATCACCTGTGTCGTTCATGGAGCCAGCTCATGTCTTTTGTTGAGTTTTAACAGAGTCCTGAGTTCTCGCGATACAAAACGCCCTTGTGTTAGATTGATGACCTTCCTAAGTATTAACTTATTATACCGGCCGCATCATTCCTCAGTTGGGAGGGCGGTACCCGCCCAGCCCCTCTTCATTACGTTTTCGTTTCTACAGTCGGAATCCTAAGATGTTCTTTATTGCCATTTCCTTCGAGATTTTGTCCTTGTGGCATTTACCGTGATTGAGTCAGGCGTCTCCTCCTCGTATCTGTGGGGATGGCTTTAACCCTGAAAAACCCTTACCCCCTGGTATGGTTATTGTTGCCACCTGGGGTAGTGTGGGATGATTGGCTGCCAGACACTAGCGTTGTCTGTGCATTTGGGTGGTTCGGTTGTGGTCTGTAGTTGGCGGCTTTACCCATTGCAAGTGGGGCCTACCTTCTGTTTGTCTGCTTCCGTTCATTCCCCCTCCCCCTTCTTGTCGTGTCAGTTGGGGATGCCTCTTGCTCGTTGTTCGGTCCGTGCCTGTTGCCGGACCTGTAGGGCTGGCTTTGGCTAACTCTGCTTACTCTTTCCTGACTAGGTTGGACTTCAGTTTGGCTGGGTTGGACGGTGTGGCTGGTGCCAATACCTTCGGGTGTTGTTGCTGCCTCCTTCGTGGCTCCCGGCTGTAGCTGGTGGGCCTCTCTCGGCTATACGGTATTGAGGGCTGGAGCTCAGTTTGTATGACGAAGACCAATGGCTACTTGATGGGGCTAGGTATATGCTATCCTGTAGCTGTTGGATGGTTGATCTGTCTGAGGGGCTGGGGGGCTGGATGAGCTCTGTGGCGCCTGGCGTGTGGGGCTTGGGGGATGCTGATAGGGAGGGGAGAGGCACCTGCGAGCACTGGTAGGGCCTGCATCAGGTTAGACGAGGTCTAATTAAGTGTTTCTAGTACGGCTTGGGCTGTTTGGCGAAGCTGCTGATTACTGCAAAGCTTCCCGACGGATGGGTTGGCTGATGGCCACCTATGCGGATAGGGGGTTGTGACCACCTGGTTGGACTAGTTTGGGTCTTGTGAGCTGGGCTTTGTGGGGTTTGTTTGGTTTCTTTGGTTGGGCTAATGGTTGGGCAGGAGGAGGCATGGCACGATGGGTGGGAAATAGGTCCCACTGACCTTTTCGGTCTGTTACCACCTCTCTGTATTTCTTATGTTTGTGTTTGTTTGTTTGGTGGACAGGCAGCTGGTACAGGTCCTCCTAACCGGTACGCTCTTCAGAGGCAATCGGCAAAGTGGGTTCATAGGATCAATGGCTGGGCATGCAGATGCGAGAGATGGACATGTTGGTCACCTCCTCTCTGCCATTGCGTTGCCTGTAGTTTATATTTGTTTTGGCTTCTTGTTGGTTTTTTATTGTAGTGGAGGTTATGCTGGACGGTGTTCAGACCGGGGGGTAGTGATTTTATATTTTGTTGAACGAGGAACCTGGTTGGGTCAGTCCTTTACTCAGCTTCGGCTATACTTACTACTGGTTGGCTTCATATCAGAGGAGCTATGGACTTGGACCAGGGAGGGCGCTGGGTTGCTTGATGGTCATGTAATTAGTTATTGAGCGGGCGTGACTCGGAGATGGTAGGTGCAGGGCTATAGACTTCGTTAGCTTAGGATTAGTGGTATACTGGTTAGCGGCATCCCTGTGCTGGCGGAAGCTAGTCGTATGCTAGTGTTGGTGGTACGAGTTTAAATAAAATTAGATTGAATTCTAAGTACTCTTCCTCCTTCTTTCATCCTGTATCGGTAGTGAAGGTTCGCTGTCAATTCAATCAAAGCCCTTGATTTCTATCTCATCATACGCTTCAAGTAATTAACTTTGCACACCATTCAGGGTCTTTGTTGGTATACCTTCTCCTACACTGGTTGGAAGTCCTTTCTTCCTTCAACTTATCCTTTGGGATGTTTACTACGTTTGCCTCCTCACGGTCACAATGGCTAAGCGAGCTTCCACCTCCTCTACCACTTCCACTCTATGTTTGTCCATAGTTCTATCTCGTGCCGTCGAGAAGAACTTCCCCCTACAAGCTAAAGTCTCTCGCCTTCGGCATCACATCTCCGTCCTTTCTCGGTGATTTCATTGTACTGAGAAAGAGATATCTATGTTGTCCGCTGCCCTGGCCTCAGAACATGATACAATTCGCGGTTTGGTTACGATTTTGGCAGCTGAAAAAAAATAAAACTCCTGTTATTTCCTCTTCGCCTGTCCCCACGGTCGCTTCCATTACTACTGTGGTCTCGGTTGCGTGGCCTGGGTTAGACCCTGTGAGCTCTCAGGGTCCAGTAAGAAGCTCCCTGAGGGGAATGTTGTGTCATTGGTTATCTTAGCCCCCACTGCAGCTTTGATTGTCGATGGTGGTGTGTGTGAACCGGTTCCTGATTCATCAGGTCCGGTTGACGTGCTGGCTCCTAGTGTAGGTAGGGTGGATCCTGTTGTAGTGGCACCAGTGACTGTGGTATCACTCTCTTCGGGGGAGAAGGTGCCTGAGTCCTCTGTGGCTGAGCCCATGGCTGGTCAGGGTAACCCCTTTAGTGGCTTCCCCCCTGTGGCGGTGGGTGGTGATGAGGGTGGCCTGTCCACTCCAATTGCTAGACCTGTGTGCAGGGGTGGAAAGAGGAAGAGAACCTAGAAGTGCCTGGTCAAACAAGACCACACCTCACCTGTGCCACTTGTTCCCAACTCAGAAGGGCCATCGCCTTTACCAGTATGCTACCGCCAACTGGCTGCTACAGAGTCTGCGGTGGGTTTGCCGCCTGTGGAGTGACCTGAGGAGTTGGAGGAGGAGTTGAATACCTGGACATGTTCAGTCAAGTGCCGACGGCTTGGGAACTATATCATCCTAGCTGCTTCTGTCGAGGCTTTTGGGCTGTACTGCCAGTGTGGTGCCCCCCTGATTCTCTATGATGGTTCATACCCCCTTGGCTAGGGAGTTCTTATACTGTAACTTGGCTTTCCCTTAGGTTTATGCGCTTGGGTATTGGGTGATTTTTTTTTTTTTTTTTTTTTTTTTGTTTAGAAATGGGAATAGGTGCCAGGGCGGTCAGTGGGATGTCCTGTGATCATTGAGTGGGGGCACTCGGGCAGGTTTCTACTGTGGAGGAGGATATCGCGGAGTCACATTTAGGTGACGGTTGTGGATTTTTGTATTTTGTATGGGTCACCTCGCTGGCGGGTAGGCTGGGCTGAGGTGGATTTCTCGTTACTCTTGATGGCTTTGTATTTAGTGTTCATGTTGGGACATGGCGTGGGTATTTTTGAGGTACAGGGTTGGAGGTTTAGTTAGTTCGTAATTAGTAGTATCTGGGATGCGACAACCTGGGGGCCCGGCCCTGGGGCTCGTTGTATGCCAGTGTTGGTGGTACGAGTTTCAATAAAATTAGATTGAATTCTAAGTACTTTTCCTACTTATTACTTTAATGAATATAAAATACCTTTACGATGTTTATCTTTATTGCAACATTATTGTTATACCAAGCAGAGCTCTTCACGAAGAAGAGTTAGAGAAAGCTTATCACAGGTGTTCTCGATAGAAGACAATGGTCTTGTACTATCTGTAATGTAGGCAGAGGCCTAGTGCTATGTTAAGACTAAGGAAAGAAAGAGATGAAACTGAAGTATTGTTCCCCATCACCAAGAACTTACTATCCAAGGAGGGATCATTACACAAGATTTCATGAGTATCTATTGGACACGATATCCAATACGGAATTGTCTAGTATTAGATCGCAACAATGCTAGCTTCGAACAGTGCACAGAATCTCTACCCGCTAGCAATAGTAGTAGTGTTACAACTTATTATAGAGGTTGTATTTACTTTCATGAATGGCTGACTTTGATACCAGACTTTGTGGGTGTCCTTTGGATGTGATATCCAATACTAAACATCCTAGATCCTCTCGACTCCAGATTTCCAACAGTACGAACAATTTCTATCTAGTGGCAAAATTGGTAGATTTATAGCATGTTATAAAAGTAGTATTTATATTGGTAAAATGAAAACTCTGATATCAGATTCCATGAAGATCCTTTGAATATGATGTCCCATACTTGATTGTCTGCTAGTTGATCATCTCAATATCAGCTTTCTAATGGTATAAAGAACATCTACCAGCCAGCAATCATGGTAGTGTTACAACTTTCTTTAGTGGTAGTGTTTACTTTGGCAAAGTGCTGACTTTAATACCAGATTCCATGGCTATTGTTTCTAGGTAATATCTCATACTGAATAGTCTAGATCTTCTCAACACTAGCCTTTCAATAGTGCAAAGAACGTCCAGCTGCCTGCAATCTTGGTTGAGTTACACCTTGTTAATACTAATGAAGTGGCCTGTCAGGGAGTAAAGAGTGTGTCCAAGAACTACAGCTACTTCAAGTAGGAGATTACTATGTATATTGATTTTTTAATAAAGTATAAAATTAAATATACACATTCAATTGTGACCTAAGTTCTATATCTTCAAGGGAGACAGATTTAGTGCTATTGTGCACTTAGAAGATAGAGTACTATGTCTGGTTGTACCTGAAAGATGTAGTACTGTATCTCTCGATGCTTGGAGGATATAGTTTAATGTCTGGTTATATACTGTAAGATCTGCAAAAATGCTTTTACTCTATGATATCTCAAAGATGTGATATTATGTCTTGATTTGCAATTAACATCCAGAGCACATAGTGCATTAAATACTGACACTGAACTAGGCATTAGCCCAAACTTTTACTGATATATTGTAATTGAGACTTTATTCAGTATTATCATGAGTACAATATTGTCCTATTCATCTACCTCCCCATTCTACATACCTTCTTCAACTACTGGATGTGGTTATCTTCTAACCTTACAAACATTATCACTTTGAGGAACTCATGTCTGCCTACAGTAGAGGTTACTCGGAGTTTGATCAAGTTGAATTTCTTACAGCTAGTTATTCAGTTTATTTTCAGATCTTTAAATTAACTATAATTATATCTTCATTTGGAACACAAGCATAGTATTATTTTACATCTAAACATTAGGCGGGAAAACCTTGTAAGCTTCCCGATACTGCAATATCCCAAGTGCCCCCTTCATTTCTATAAATATATACTATTGAAGTACAATCAGTACCCTAAACAACCTTCTTCCACATATGACTTGTCAATTCACTAGATTTTGAGCTTGATAAATGCTTAACTTCTGTACCTGAGAAAGCTGGTAAGAAGATGGATCCTGAGATTGTGACCAAGCTAGGATTAATTGTTCTGGAAATAAATATAATAAAACTTCAATATCTCACAGTAAAGTTTGAAGAAATAAAACTGTTAAACCTAATATTGTTAAGCTACAGCTTTAGTTAATTGAGTTCTGTTCTTAAGAAGTAGTTTATTACCAGAGTAATGTTCTTTAACAAAAATGACCAACCACTCAAGGTGTGCAGCAACTATTGTACATCTCCCTGATCCCATTTTCAATCTCATCAAAAGAAATTGCATCAATACAACCTGAACCCAATCATATTATCTGATTCTTTTTCCTTTAAATTCAATGCCTTCTATTTTTCGCATTCATCTACAAAAGCTGATTCCAACCTATCACTTCACTGTATTTCCTAAGAGAAGAATCCTTGGATTATACAAGACTAAGATATAATATAACCTGATTTCTGACTACTTCAATATCCCCCTCACAACTGTCTAAAACATAATCTCAAAGAAAGACTTAAAGGGCAAGGAGAGGAAGGGTAGAGGAAGATATCCTAAGACTATCAAGTTACAGGATAATGCAATAGTAGAGGAAGCTCTTGAAAATACAATACTACCTATTTCATGATTGCTTACAAGTTTGCTCCCCATGTTTCCTATTCAATGGTGGGGAGAAGACTTGTGCAAAGGAGTCTTAAAAAGTTTTTAGTATAAGAGAGAATATACTAGAATGAGGATCAAGCTTAGGAGAGATTGGAATTGGCATTAGCTTATAGGTACTGGACAAGAGATATATGGAGAAGAAAGGCAATGTGGAAAGATAAGGTTGCTGTTCAGAGAGAGGGTGGAAAGAGGAGAAATTGGATATTGAGGTACCTAAAAGAGAAGTGGAATAAGGATTGTGTAGAACGTACTACTAGTATAGGAGAGAGGAAGATTAGCTAGATGATGACTTGTCTTTTTTATGGTCAAACTCATGGTCTCTTTTTGCCTGTTTTTCAGTATCCTTCTTCTGCTGGAGGTGGAGTAAATGGAAAGTCAATTATTGAGTTTTATAATTAACATAACTTTGTTAGAATATGGGAGGATGTTAAGCAATATCTTGGGAGGAAAGAGATTTTCTTTATTATTAACCATGGTAAGATTCATTTACCTTTTAGGAGATGGCTCATAGGGTAGAGAATTACTCTTATGGAAATTCCAGCCTATTCACCAGATCTCAATCCACTTGAACATGTTTAAGCCTTGGTAAAAGATAAGCTTCAGAAGCATTATCCTGATATATATCTCATGAATGGCTCTGACAATGAGGTAACAAAAGCTATTGAGGAGGCTATTACTGCTTATTGGGAACTTCTTGACCCAAAGATTTTTGATTCTCTAGCAGGTTCAATAGTATATAGCATTGAAGTAATTATTAATGCCAATAAATGGTAGACTAAATCTTGATTTCTACCATGTATTTAATTTCTTTTGTTATTATGATATTAAGGTTTGTAAGAGGATAGTTGTTGTATGATCAAGTTATTTTTCTGTTTATTATAGTTGGTTATTTTTGTTAAAGAACAATAGAGAAGGACTTACATAGGCTTAAGTAGATTCCATGTTCTGCCTATTACTCCTCATTACTACTCTGTGTTCGTGAGTACACAATTCACAGAGGCTACCTAGTTAACCTCCTCAGGTTGAACCCAAGATCCTCATTTCTGCACTAGATTACTCTGCGGTTTGCTAACATCTACTTTACAGAAGTGTTATAACTACTGTAACTACCATGCAACTGCAGGAGTAAAAACTCTTTATATCGCACACATGTCATTAGTGAGCTGACATACTCAAGCAGATGCAGTACCAACTTTGGAACTCTTTATACATATATCCTTAACCATCTACAAGTATCTGCAGTTCCTGAACATCTATCTGGTTCTACTATGATATGTATGATTACTGATAATAGCGAGGCAGCCCCCATGATCGACCCATTTACTGATTAGCTCCCAATAGATGATATCCATAGTCAACAATCCTAGAAGTAGGTTTTATCTGGACCTCATACTAGGGTTCATGCCGCGATTGTCAGAA